>NC_060129.1:187915445-188215445 GCF_021461395.2 Schistocerca americana | reverse complement strand
GATCATATGCTCAGACTAAGAAAAAACTAAAAGGTTCGCCAAGATTTGAAATGTGAAAATTAACTTTTTAAGTACAATTATACACCAAAATCAAATCACCACCTATACTGTAGCATATAATAATAATAATAATAATAATAATAACAATAACAATCAGAAAGCTTTGCAAAGTTACTTTTTGAATGCATAGACAAACTACTTACTATTGTTAAAAATATACATTCATAAATAGAATACTGATGTCACACAAACTTTGAGAAATAGCCTTCATATAAAGCATGCGGTCAAACCTTCACATACGTAATTCTAGTGTGAACATGAAATTCGATATATATATATATATATATATATATATATATATATATATATATATATATATTGCTTAATGGCATAACTATGTGCAGAAAAATTTCAAATTTTTTATTCTGTTGAGATATTTAGGAGTTTGACAAAGCACTGAAGATCAACCTCTTGGAGGTCTAATACTATTCAATAGAAAAAATCTCTCTCATGTTATTGCTGGCAACTCTGTGTTTACATATAATAATCTGGAAACGTTGAATCTGGTCAAGGTGAAAGAAGCAGCATTTGGTAAACTAAATTTTGAGAACTATTTTCCATGTTTTTATTTTGTTTATTTCCAAAGAGCTTACATTTGTTGACTGCATTATGTTGCTTGCCTGAATTAGTCTATTAGTAGATTTAGATGCATGTATGTTCTGTTTGTTGAGCTTTTCGTAGATGCAGAGTAGTTGCTTTACATTAGAATTGCAAAATGTGATTACTTATTGAAGTATGACTGGGTACAATATTGATTAAGTAATATAATAGGACAGTAACTGAACACGCTTTTGGTTCACAATATAAGTAAATATTTAAAAACATTGTACTTCACATTTAGTTTAATATTTACATCAAAAAACGTAATTTCAGTTTTGTGTTTAATTAACCAGTGACTCTTAAATTTATTCTTTATTATTTCTTATTGATTAATGCTGCAAATGATACGTGACAGAAATGATCAGTTCAACTTTTGAATTTGTTAAATCTGGTAGTATCCATTCATTTACTGCAAAATTTCTCTCAAGATTAGTCTCTAGACTATATGGAACAGTTCAGTTGAGATCTAGTGCAAGAAGCAATATTTTCATCATACAATGTTTTATATGAAACATAAATGAACCATAGAGAAATGACTGCTGAGATTATTGTGAACATTTGCTAAAGTGTACAGTGCAAAAAAATATAACTTCTATTAAGCTAGGAAGTTTGATACTGGGAGAATGGGGAATTTCTATTGATATTTATTTTTTTTGGGAATGCAAGTAATGGGTAGCCTTAGTCAGTAGACAAACAAAAGGGAAAAAATTATGATTTGTGTGTAATAATAATAAGAAGAAGAATAGTAAGAATAAAACAAAATCAGGCAAATATAGCATATCTGGGAATCTTCCCGTATGGAGAATGTCCAGTTACCATAGGTGTGTCCCATAACAGGGACTGGATGTAGCCCGCTGTAATAATTACTGCTCAGCATGAGGATGACATTTTTATGATCAAGAATGCACAACTGAGCTTATGATAGATTGATTCAAGATGAATTAAACAATTTCAGGCATTTAAACATTTTTTAAAATTATTGTACCCATTTACCAGCACTTTTCAGCTCACATTCCAAACTACGACTATTCCTTTATCATAGTCAGCAAGCCACTTGGCATCCATTGCACACTCCAGCAGACTTATCCACACAATCCAGTCTGCAGCTATATGCGTCCCTCCACTCTAGCATGTGTTGTGACATCACATGTCCATCTCCATCTATCATCAGGTCATTCATTTTTCCTGTCTTCCCCCAGCTCTGTGTAGGGAGTCACTCACTCACATGCACGCGCACGCTCTCATGTGCGCATGCGCGCGCACACACACACACACACACACACACACACATTTATTGGTCCAAACTCAAAAATAGATGTAAAAATCAATTATAATAATGTTTAATGAACACATCATTAGAAAGAAAATTATACAAATTAACAACTAAGCCACTGCACAGACACAAAAAATGTCACAACTAATAATTCTGGGAAGCAGAGCAAATGGAGCCAAGATAAACTGTGTGGATTTTGCAGACTATTTTGCAATACTTTCATGAAATGTGACAGATGCAGTTACTCATACCAATTTTCTGGATAAGTAGTGAATACAATTGGTCTCAAAATTTCAATAGAAAGAAACAAAATTCATTAAAAAAATGCAGCAAAATACAAGAAAAACCAACAGCTAAAATATAGAGTATTAGTAAATTTAAATATCTTGGAGAATCTATACAATAGAATGGACACAAAAAAATTGCAGTTACTGTTAGAGCTAGTAAAATGGAAAGAGCATATGGGCAGATGATAGCTACAATAAGAAATTCACATCTAGAAAAGCAAAACTAAAACACTATAGCAGTGGTAAAACTGGATTGTTCATATACATGCAGTGTTCAATCATGAACTATAAGCTGGGCAGGATAGAGGTACTTGAAAGCCGAATTATTAAAAAAAATAATGGGTGCAATACAAACTACAGATGGATGGAAAATGAGAAGTAACCAGGAGATCTATAAAATTATAGAGAAAAATGGCAAAGTGAAGATTAAGCTTCTTTGGACACCTCTATCAAATGTATCAAAACAAGTATTCTTCTATGTCTGGAAAAATAAATCAACAGTGGTGTTCCGAAAGGATAGAGTAAACACATTTTGCGGTAACATGTTTGTTGCTGTTAGAAGCTGTTTATCTTGTCGTGAAATTTAAGTAGATAGTTCCTGTGAGTTAGTATGGGCAGAGGTCACTGTGGGCAACTCGAATAAAATAAGAACTGGATCATTTTACTGAACTCCCAATTCAGATGATACAGTTGCCAAAAGGTTCAAGGAAAACTTGAGTTTGATTTCAAACACGTACCCGACTCATACGATTATATTTGGTGGTAACTTTAATTTACCCTTAATATGTTGGTGAAAATACATGTTTAATTCCAGAAAAATACAAGAGAAGGGAAGTTGCTACTCGCCATGTAGTGGAGATGCTGAGTGGCGATAGGCACAATAAAAAGATTCACACTATCATAGTTTTCAGCCATTAAGGCCTTTGTCAGCAGTAGACACACATACACACATGCACACACACACACACACACACACACAGACACTCACGCAAGCGCAACTTGCACACATGTCTGCAGTCTCAGACAGGTGTGCAAATTGTGCTTGTGCAACTTGCAAAGTGGATGCATATAGCTGGAGACTGGAACCTGGGGAAGAAGACTTTTTCTCAATGTAGACAAGTGTAATGTGCTGCAAATACATAGAAAGAAAGATACCTTATCATTTAGTTACAATATAGCAGGTCAGCAACTGGAAGCAGTTAATTCCATAAATTATCTGGGAGTACGCATTAGGAGTAATTTAAAATGGAATGATCATATAAAGTTGATCGTGGGTAAAGCAGATGCCAGACTGAGATTCATTGGAAAAATCCTACAGAAATGCCACCCGAAAACAAAGGAAGTAGGTTACAGTACGCTTGTTCACCCACTGCTCGAATACTGCTCAGCAGTGGGGGATCCGTACCAGATGGGGTCGATAGAAGAGGTAGAGAAGATCCAACAGAGAGCAGCACGCTTCATTACAGGAACATTTAGTAATCGCGAAAGCGTTACGGAGATGATAGATAAACTCCAGTGGATGACTCTGCAGGAGAGACGCTCAGTAGCTCGGTACGGGCTTTTGTTGAAGTTTCAAGAAAATACCTTCACTGAAGAGTCAAGCAGTATATTGCTCCCTGCTACGTATATTTTGCGAAGAGACCATGAGGATAAAATCAGAGAGATTGGAGCCCACACAGAGGCATACCGACAATCTTTCTTTCCACGAACAATACGAGACTGGAATAGAAGGGAGAACCAATAGAGGTACTCAAGGTACCCTCTGCCACACACCGTCAGGTGGCTTGTGGAATATCGATGTAGATGTAGATATCCACTACAGATGTCAAATGATGATGATTACGATAATGACAAATCTGTCCATCATTGTGGTATCTGGAAAGTTCAGTGTCTTTCGATTAACCTCCCTTTAGTTCCAGTAATGCACTCGTCTGCTGGCTCAAAGTGTCTGTGATGCCTGATTCACTGGTTTGGGTGTCTTTATCTGAACTTTATTTACTAAGAATATCCCATTGTGTCTCCTCATTGAATGTCGATCATTATTCTTCTACCTACTACTTTGGTTATTTTAATAAGAGACTTGGTCTCAGTAGTTACATCTCAGTGAATAGCTACCAGTTACTGGCAGAGGGGGCTCGGCCCAGAACAGCGGTACATGTAGTGACGGAAGTGTGTACAAATTCCACAGAGTTCCCAGCGGGCATCCTCCAAGGCGCTTTCTTCAGCGCCGAGCGTCCCAAGTACATGAACTACGGCGCCATCGGCTTCGTCATCGGACACGAGATCACGCACGGCTTCGACGACCAGGTACGTATTTCTTACCTTACAAAAAAACATTGACGAAACCGAACCTACATTTAGATCATTTACAGATTTAGACAAAGCTTTTGACAATGTTGGATTGGAACACACTGTTTGAAATTCTGAGGGAAGCAGGGGTAAAATCCAAGGAGCAAGAGGGTATCTACAAATTGCACAGGGAGCTGATTGCAATTATTCATATCTAAGGACATGATAGGAAAGCAGTGGCAGAGATGGGAGTGAGACAGCCAAAGAGAAATTTGGAAAGGGAAATAAAGTTCGGGGGGGAATGAAAATTATAAAATTTGCTTATGACATTGTAATTCTATCAGAGATGTCAAACTACTTGGAAGAGTAGTTGAATGGAATATAAAGTATTTTGAAAAGAGATTAACATTAAAAATAACACAAGGATAATGGAATCTAGTTAAGATCCTTAGACGCCAGAAACGCATCTGGCCCAGACGGTATCCCCATAAGATTTTGTGTTGACTATGCTACAAATATACCTCGATTCTTACCGTCATCTATCAGAGATCGTTGGAACAGCGGAAAGTTCCACGGGACTGGAAGAAGGCCCAGGTCACAGCAATCTATAAAATGGGTAGAAAATCAGATGCACGTAATTACCGGCCAATTTCACTGACATCGATTTGTTATAGAATCGTGGAACATATTTTGTGTTCAGACATAATGACCTTTCTAGACTCTGAGTAACTCATCTGCAGAAACCAGCACGATTTTGGGAAACAGCGGTCATGCGAGACACAGCTGGTCCTCTTTGTGCGTGATATACAACAGGCTCTAGGTACCGTCTCCCAGGTTGATGCCATATTTCTCGACTTTCGAAAGGCGTTCGACTCAGTTCCGCACCGTCGCTTGCTACAAAAAGTGTGCGCTTACGGTCTATCTGATGACATAAGCGGTTGGATGGAAAGTTTTCTAACAGACAGGGAGTAGTATGTCGTCCTGAATGGGAGAACTTCAACAGAAACAAGAGTAACTTCAGGTGTGCCCCAGGGCAGCGTAATAAGTCCTCTGCTTTTTACGATTTACATGAATGATCTGGTTGATGGTATTGACAGTGGCCTTAGACTGTTTGCTGATGATGCTGTAGTCTATAGGAAAGTAGTATCACACGAAAGTTGTGAACAAGTCAATGAGGATTTGCAGAAAATAAATGTGTTGTGTAATGACTGGCAGTTATATCTCAGGAACTGTAACCTACTGCGTATAACAAGGCAAAAATCCCCATTAATGTACGAGTACAAAATAAATTATCAGTCAAGTATCTGGGTGTGACTATTTGAAATGATCTCAAATGGAATGATGAGATTACACAAGTAACGGGCAAGGCGAACTCCAGATTGCGGTCTATTGGTAGAATCCTGAAGCGATGCAGTCCTTCAACAAAGGAAATAGCTTACAGAATGTTAGTTCATCCAGTCTTAGAGTACTGTTTGTCTATATGGGACCCTTACCAGTTGGGTCTGATTCAAGAGATTGAGAAGGTCCAAAGAAGAGCAACAAGATTCGTGACAGGTACATTTAGCCATTGAGAGGGTGTTACAAATCTCATAGAAAGTTTGAAGTGGGACACACTTGCAGATAGATGACATGCTATACGGAAGGGGCTGCTCACTAAATTCCAAAATCCAATCTTCACTGAGGATGTAGAGCATATATTATTATCACCAACTTTCAAATCATGCAATGATCATCATTCCAAGATAAGGGAAATAAGAGCTCATACTGAGGTGTTCAGACAGTCATTTTTCCCTTGCGCGATCCGCAAGTGGAACGGGGGGGGGGGGGGGGGCAATATGACTTAGGCGCGAATTGTGCCCTCGGCCACACACCGCCTGGTGGCTAGTGGAGTATATATGTAGATGTAGATGTAGGTTACATTAGGTGGTGATCATAGAATTAGATTAAAATGAGACATCAAAAGGAGCCAAATTATGTTGTTTGGGCAGCAACAAAAATGATTATGGCTGAAGTAGAGAGAAAATGAACTGTTGACTGGTAATAGGAAGAAAAGCATTGTTGGAAAAGAGATATTTGTTAAAGTCAAATACAAACGGAAGTGCTGGGAAAGATTTTTCTGAAGGGATTTGTTAGAAGTGTAGTCTTATGGAAGTGAAATGTCAATGTCATATGCTGTTCAGTTAGTTAGTTACGTGTTCCAATTCTTTTCTTGGACTGATGTGAAACTAATCACACTTTACGTGATATGTGTATATGATTAGTGTTAACATTAATGAATACATTATAATTTTAGTCCAACTCATGCAACTACACTTTTTTTAAAAGTTTCTTTTGTCCCCTATCAGTTTACTTGAAATTCATTGTGGGACTAGCAGCTGTCCAGGAGAAATGATTATAAGTTAGATTTAAAACATGTGTTGCTACCTGTCAGATATTTTATTTTGTTGGGCAAATGATCAAAACTGTTTGCTTCTGTATACTGAACTTGTTTGAGCTACTGGGAGCTCGAATAATGGATTTAATAAAGGTCATGTTTCTCTCTAGTGTTGGAGGTATGGACATCACTGTTCTGAAACTGTGATGGGGGAATATAAGCATTGTGACGGGGCAGTGAAAACGCCTAGCTCCTCAAAGAGGTATCTATATGATTTCTGTGATTCTGTGCAGTCACTGTTTGCTTTCTAAGTGATGAGTTACCGCAGGAAATTATTCCATGAGACATTATTGAGTGGAAACACACATATTCAGACAAGAAGAGAATGTGATCTTTGGAAATGAGGTGCTCTAGAAGAATGCTGAAGATTGAATGGGTAGATTGAGAAAGTACCTAATGAGAAAATGCTGAACTGAGTTGGCAGAAAAAGAAATTTTGACTAAAAGGAAGGTCGGGTTGTTTTGGGGGAAGAGACCAAACAGCGAGGTCATCGGTCTCATCAGATTAGGGAAGGATGGGGAAGGAAGTCGGCCGTGCCCTTTCAAAGGAACCATCCCAGCATTTGTCTGGAGCAATTTAGGGAAATCACGGAAAACCTAAATCAGGTTGGCCGGACGGACTAAAAGGAAGGATTGTTTGATAGGACACATCCTGAGGCATCAAGAAATCATCAGTTTTGTTTTGGGGTAAGTATTGTGGAGGGAGACCAAGAGATGAATACAGTAAGCAGGTTCAGAAGGAGGCTGCACTAGCTATGTGAAGATGATGAAGCTTGAAGCTTGCACAGGATAGAGTAGCATGGATATTTGTGTCAAACCAGTCTTCAGCCTGAATACAACAATATCAGTCATATACCGGTATACTTGTGAGTATTGCACTGGAAGTCATGATCAAAGCTTCGCTACAACTGAAATTCTAACAATGCAATAAAAATGAATGCATTTCCGTAATTGACAGGCTTTCACCGAGTATTGGCACACTGTCGTCACTAACTTATGTCACATGACCGCAGGCTTTATTTACAAAATGGCTGTCATCAGCTATTCATTTCGGCAACATACTGTTATTGAATCCTTAGTGAAACAAGAAAAACCTTTCCTGAAATTAATCTCAGACTGCAGTGTGCATATAGAGGTCTGTGCCGCGACTGCTACAACATCAATGGATCACTTCAAATGTGAGAATACAAGCAGCTGAGGTGAGCTTTGTACCGGTACTCTTAACTGCATCCCCAGTATAGAGTAATGAAAGATCGCACGAGTTCGTTACTCTCACTATAAATGAATCCCAACAAAACTTGTAATACGATAAACTGCAGTGAAGGAAATAATTCAAAGCTTGGGTTATCGAATAGTTTTCCCCACTGAATCGAGTTCCAGTTCGAAAATATTTTTCTGCACAGGCAACATACCATTTGGCGCCGCTCCCCCGAGCCTCTCACATAATCTTTCCTTTTCGTGGGCTCTTGGTAAGACCTATAAAGAAATCTGAATCTAGTGATAATGAAGATGAGTTATTATTTCTTTTCAAATAAGTACTGCATAAACATACCTTCATCAAAAAAAATTAATTCTAGTGCTAAATATTAAAAGAAGAAACAATTTATTTTTATTTAACACAGTTTCTGACACTGACAAAGCTTTTAGTGAAATCAGGAAGAACTAGATTTATTATACTACTTTGATATCAATAAAAATGTGCTGTCTATAAAACTAAGAGTCAAGAATGAAAATATAAAATTTCTGCATTTTGTATTATTATTTTATTTTTCTGTTAAATACTGAAACTTTTTAATTCTATAACTTACAAATTATTTCACTTTCCATGGGAATAATTTCAACAGAAATACAATAAATGCATTACACCTTCTAATTTTGCATTGAAGTGTTAAACCAAATCACTGTTGAATCCCCTAAATTGTGTGTTACTTGTGAATAAAACTGAGCAGTAAATACTTCAATTTTAGAAAATTTTCCATGAAAGTAGTTGAAAATTGACATCGTCGAATATGCTCAAAATTTTTATACAGGGTAGGTGAGAATTAAAACCCCATTAAAAGTTGTTTATAATTTTTTAATATTTAACCAGTTTACATGAAACAAAACACATTGTGTTCCATACAGTGGTAGAATTGTTATGCACAGCTAAAATTCAGCATAAGCAGCACAATTATCTACCAGTTTCTGTAAACGGACACGGATATTTGTGACAGATGTCCGTGGATGAAAATTCAACTCTTTCTTCAAAAATATTCAGATTGTGTGTCGGTTTGCGAGATGCCTGATGACTTTGAGTGAACATTTTCTGAACCCCTTACACATTTTCCTCTGTCCCAGATGTTAAGGGTCGACCATGTCTGCTAATCTGTGATGCAGAACCTGTGTTCGTTAGCTTCAAATGGCAGGTCCATACAGCCTCTGCATCTACCGAGGCATGAGCTCCTTTCACACTATGCCACCATCTGTGCAGTTGTACCACAGATTCCCATATTTCGTACCAAGTGACAGCTGAGCTGACTCACGAAGAGTTAGACGGTGCACCGTGGTCTGCCATTGGTACCTGCAATGACATAAGTGCGATATAGTGTAATAAATTCTACCATTGTGGGCAAACAAATTATTTGTTTCATGAAATCAGTTATGTATTAAAATGTTATAAACAATTTCCAGTGGGGAGGTAATTTTCACCCACCCTGCATATGCAACCGAAAATGATAACACAATTTGTGTGTGAAGCAAAATAGAAACATTCTGTTGATAACATTATACATAACTGCAACAGTTGTTCAGTTATATGTGCTGACAATGTATCCCTTGGACCCACTTATACTAGAACTTTTTTTTGCTTTTATTATTGCAAACTTAGATCAATATAAGGTTTTGCTGCTAATCATGATACATCTGTATACTTAAACCACTTGTGATTACCTGCCATGTATGTTGCTCTAAAACCACAAATATCAGAGAGGAAACACCCACCCCAAGAATTTTTCAAAAAATTTTTGTAGTGAAACAGATAATCTTTTGATCAGTATTTTGACAGGTGACGATAGTCAGAAGCCTCTGTACTTCCGCCTCGACTGACATCTCTGCCCAAACTCTTTGCCTTTAGATATGTCTGCTTGTGTCTGTATATGTGCGGATGGATATGTGTGTGTGTGCGAGTGTATACCTGTCCTTTTTTCCGCCTACGGTAAGTCTTTCCGCTCCTGGGATTGGAATGACTCCTTCCCCTCTCCCTTAAAACCCACATCGTTTCGTCTTTCCCTCTCCTTCCCTCTTTCGTGATGAAGAAACCGTGGGTTGCGAAAGCTTGAAATTTGTGTGTGTGTTTGTGTGTGTCAGATGCATCATTCTGCTGCCAGTTGCAACAGTTTTCGACGGAACTGAACAAAGAGCAGGGAGAATGGCTACTCAAAAAGAAGGAACGTATTTCAAACTACAAAAGATCGAAATTTTTGTGTGTTCAGTGTGAGCACCACAAATATCAAAATGGTGGCTCATTTCTTACACACATGAAGCAGCTGGTCGCTCTTCATTGTATTTACAGCCTCAACAGTGGGATGTGACAGACTTTCAAGAGTGTCAGGTATACAGGGGATAGAAACGCGATCTTTTACGTAACTGCACAGATAAAAGCCACAAGATGTGATGTCTGGGACATCAGATTGGAAGAGGAGGAGCAGAAGATGAACTTCATCGTCAGCGGCCCCCAAAGTCTCCAGACCTAGCACCCTTTGAGTTTTATCTGTGGGCTTACGTAAAAGACCACATTTTTATCCCCCTTGTGCCGGATGCTCTCAAAAGTCTGCAACATCGCATTGTCGAAGCTGTGAATTCGATAACGAGAGACCAGATGCTTTGTATATGTCAGGAAATGAACAACTGTTTTCATATTTGTGGTGTAACATGTGGTGCTCACATTGAACACACAAAAGTTTGAACTTTACCTTTTCAGGAAAGTTGGAATTGTGTTTTTATCTTTTGTAGTTTGAAATGTGTAGCTTCTTTTTTAATAGCCCTGTATTATTGCAAAGTACATTGGTTAAGTCACATGGCATGCCTGGAATGATTTTTTGGTTTAACTCTCTATTGCTGGATTTATGAAAGAAAAAAAGAGTACCGGAACAAAACCTGGAAAATCCAAATTGTTTCCTACAATAAGACATTGCAAGAAGAGAAATTACTTATTTATGATTTGATGGAGATACAGTTTAACAGAACATTGTGTCGTAGAAGGGGCGCATTATGACAAACAGTCCAGTTCCTTAAGCTGACTGGCATTAAAGGAACAGCAAGGTTTGGAGAATTCATTGTGGCTTCAAAATAATTTCAGGGATAATTTCCTAAACATTTTGAGCAGACTGACAATCTTTCGTCTGTTTTTGAGAGCTTTGCCATTTCAGTTGAAAGTGCCCCTGTGTACGTGCAGATGTAGATGATTGATCTCCAGTGTAATTCCCGTTTTAAAGACAAATGCTTTTACGGTACAACTGTGTAGGACATCTAGATTGTTCCTCTCAGGTAGACTTTCCACATCTCCATAACGAGGTTGTAAAAGTGCTTCAACATTTCGATCAACGTAGGTGTGGGAAAGACCTTTCTCAACCACGAAACTAAAGAAGTCACTATTTAGTGGCAACTCGAGTGGGAAAATCTGTGAAATTACCTGCATCTCTCTATACGTTGACAGATTGTTGCGGATAAAAATTATGTCTCCAGTGTGCCAGAAGTATGAGGGTCACTCCAAAAGAAATGCACACTATTTTTGTAAAAATACAGTTTTCATTCTGCATGTGTGAAAGTTTTACAGTGTATAGATACATCTTTACCGCTTGTTTTCAAACTTAGTTCGACCTGTTCCTGTGAGTGGCACCATCACAGCATGTCTTCGAGATGGCTGCTACACTTGACGTTTGTCAGAAGCAACGTGCTGCCACATAATTTCTGTGCTGTGAAAACGAAACAGTGGGAAACATCCACAAGAGGTTGAAAAAGGTGTACGGAGATGCTGCTGTCGATCGCAGTACAGTTAGTCGGTGGGCAAGCAGGTTATGTGGCGAAAGCGGGCACGGCAATATTGAGGATTGTCCTCGCAGCGGCAGGTCTCGTACTGCACACACTCCAGACAGTGTGCAGAGAGTTAACGAATTGGTGACTGCTGACAGACACATCACAGTGAACAAATTGTCACGCTACGTTGGGATAGGGGAAGGAAGTGTTTGCAGAATACTGAAAGTGTTTGTTAAAAAATGTTTGTGCCAGGTGGATTCCCAGGACGTTGACAGTGTCTCACAAAGAAACAAGACAAATGGTATGCAGCAAACTTTTGGAACAGTACGAGAATGGTGAAGATGAATTTCTTGGAAGAATTGTGACAGGTGATGAAACATGGCTCCATCATTTTTCACCAGAGACGAAGAGGGAATCAGTGGAGTGGCATCATGCAAATTCACCCAAGAAAAAAAAAATTCCAAACCACACCTTCTGCTGGAAAAGTTATGGCTACGGTGTTTTTCAATTCCGAAGGACTCTTGCTTCTGGACATCGTGCCAAGTGGAACCACCATAAATTCCGATGCATATGTGACGACACTGAAGAAACTTCGAGCTCGACTGAGTCGTGTTCGACCACGTCGGCAAAAGCAGGATGTTTTGCTGTTGCACGACAAAGCACGGCCACATTTCAGTCAAAAAACCGTGGAAGTGATCACAAAACTTGGATGAACAACACTGAATCACCCGCCTTACAGTCCTGACCTGGCTTCGTGTGATTATTGTCTCTTTGGGAAACTGAAAGACTCTCTTCGTGGAACAAGGTTTGAAATTGATGACTCCCTTGTGCATGCTCCCAAACAGTGGCTCCAACAGGTTGGTCCAGAATTTTACCGTGTTAGTATAGGGGTGCTGGTTCCAAGATGGCGTAAGGCAGTTGAGAGGGATGGAAATTATGTGGAGAAATGAAAATATTGTTCCTACAGGATGTATCTGCACACTGTAAAACTTTCAAACATGTAGAATAAAAGATGGATTAAAAAAAAAATAGTGTGCACTTCTTTTGGGGTGACCCCCGTATTAAATAATAATGAAACGTTCCCCTCCTTGTGCTCAGACAGCCAGCAGTGGCAGTGGGGGAAATTCACCGGCTGGGCTGAGTGCGGTGGCACCTCGGTCTGGGCACAGCCTGACAGCCGAATTCTTGGTCAGCCAGGTATAGTGTAGTGTGCAGTTTGCTAGCATGCAGAATGGGGGCAGCAGAATAACGACTCTCGCTCTGGTACACTGCCCAGATAGATTGATGGTTTCAGGTGTTTACCCATGCTCAGGTAGCCAATTGCTGGGCTGGACCACACTTTCTGCCTCAGAAAATACGCTACTGGCCATTAAAATTGCTACACCAAGAAGAAATGCAGATGATAAACGGGTATTCATTGAACATATATATTATACTAGAACTGACATGTGATTACATTTTCATGCAATTTGGCTGCATAGATCCTGAGAAATCAGTACCCAGAACAACCACCTTTGGCCGTAATAACGGCCTCGATACGCCTGGGCAATGAGTCAAATAGAGCTCGGATGGCGTGTACAGGTACAGATGCCTGTGCAGCTTCAACATTATACCACAGTTCATCAAGAGTACTGACTGGCGTATTGTGACGAGCCAGTTGCTCGGCCACCATTGACCAGACATTTCCGATTGGTGACCGATCTGGAGAATGTGCTGGCAGGGCAGCAGTCGAACATTTTCTGTATCCAGAAAGGCCCGTACAGGACCTGCAACATGGAGTCGTGCATAATCCTGCTGAAATGTAGGGTTTCACAGGGATCGAATGGAGCATAGAGCCACGGGTCGCAACACATCTGAAATGTAACGTCCACTGTTCAAAGTGCCATCAATGCGAACAAGACGTGACCGAGACAGGTAACCAATGGCATCCCATACCATCGCAACGGGTGATACGCCGGTACGGCGATGACGAATACATTCTTCCAATGTGCGTTCACCGCGATGTCACCAAACATGGATGCAACCATCGTGATGCTGTGAACAGAACCTGGATTCATCCGGAAAAATGACGTTTTGCCATTCGTGCACCCAGGTTCGTCGTCGAATACACCATCACAGGCGCTCCTGTCTGTGATGGAGTGTCAAGGGTAACCGCAGCCACGGTCTCTGAGATGACAGTCCGTGCTGCTGCAAACGTCGTCGAACTGTTCGTGCAGATGGTTGTCGTCTTGCAAACGTCCCCATCTGTCGACTCAGGGATCGAGATGTGGCTGCACGATACATTACAGCCGTGCAGATAAGATGCCTGTCTTCTTGACTGCTTGTGATACGAGGCCGTTGGGATCCAGCACGGCGTTCTGTATTACCCTCCTGAACGTACCAATTCCATAGTCTGCTAACAGTCATTGGATCTCGACCAACGCAAGCAGCAATGTTGCGATACGATAAACCGCATTCGCGATAGGCTACAATCCGACCTTTATCAAAGTGGGAAACATGATGGTACGCATTTCTCCTCCTTACACGAGGCATCACAACAACGTTTCACCAGGTAATGCCGGTCAACTGCTGTTTGTGTACGAGAAATCGATTGGAAATTGTCCTCACGTCAGCATGTTGTAGGTGCCACCACCGACGCCAACCTTGTGTGAATGCTCTGAAAAGCTAATCATTTGCATATCACAGCATCTTCTTCCTGTTGGTTACATTTCGCATCTGTAGCGCGCCATCTTTGTGGTGTAGCAATTTTAATGGCCAGTAGTGTATCATAAGGGAACTGTGTGATAATGTGCAGAGCAAAGTTCACACAGCGCACACACAGATGGTGTACTTGTGTCACCTCCCTGAGAGAGTGAGAGGGGGGGGGGGAGGGGGGCAGTGTAAATATGGATGCTAATTGGCCGCCACATTTTTACCTGTTTTGTATTTACTATTGTAGGAGTAGTGAGCGAGGTGCTGGTGTTGTCCTAGTTTATTTAGTAGCATAATTATTTGCTGGCAGAAATACAGTAGGTTTTGGTGCGTTTTGCACGTCCCTTGTCAGTTAATTTCACATATTTTACTGTCAAGTAAAGTATTGTGTTGCAAGTTGTATCTGCAGAGACTGACTAATTTTTGATAGTTGAGTGACTTAATGAATGTAAATAATGAAGCTTAATTTTCAAGGATAGTAAAGGTGAAATTCTGGGTGTCCCACAATTCACTCCACACACCTGTGTTTAATGTGTAGCTGCCATAAGTTTCATTGGTGTATGTTTATTTGTTGTTGTTCAGTGCTGTATTGAGTAGAACACTGTGTTGTATTGCACAGTTTGCGAATTTCAAGATGGCTGAGTTAGAGGAGCAATGTGTTTGCAGTAAATTTTGTGTGAAACTCAAGAAAACCAAATGATGCAAGAAGCGTACAGTGATGAGTACTTTAGCCATTCTCAGCATTACAAATGGTTCACACGGTTTGAAAATGGCCAGACGGAAGTTAAAGACAACCATCGTTCATGACACCCTTCGATGTCTGCCAATAACTTCGGGTCAGGAACATCAGTAAAATTGTGCATCGCAATTGAAGACAGACCGTCAGAGAGGTTGCAGAAGAATGTAACATTTCAGTTGGATCATGTCATGAAATCCTACAATAGCATCTTGGAATGCTTTGTGTTGCTGCCAAGTCCGTCCCACAGCTCAGGAGTCGAGACGATAAAGATGAGATGTAGGTCTACAGTTATGATGTTGAGACCGAGGTTCAATCTTCAAAATGGGCCAGGAAAGGTTCTCTGAGACTTTGAAGGATTAGTTCACCATGAATTGTGCCACAGGATAAACTGTTAATCGGTGGTACTATCGAGACGTGTTGCGACGCCTGTGAGAAAATGTGAGGTGGAAACGGCCTGAAATGTGGCGAGACAATTCGTGGTTCTTGCCTCATGATAACACACCCACACATTCATCCCTGTTGGTGGTGGCTATTGCACACAAAAGAAATCACTGTGCTGCATCATTGTCTGTACTCTACAGACCCGGCCCCTGCAGACACTTTTTTTATTTCCAAAGTTGAGAACCCTAGTGAAAGAATGAAAAGCTGCAATGATAGACCAGATAAAAGAAAATTTACAGATGGCGCTCCACGTGATCCACCAAGAGGCGTACACAGATTGCTTCCAGAAGTGTAGAAGGCATTGAGAGCAGTGCATCAATTGTGGAGGAAAGTACTTCAAAGGAGACCGTGAACAATGAGTAAAAGGCAAGTGTAGAGGAATTTTGAGGACAAAGTTCCAGAATTTTTTGAATGGACCTCAGAAGCAGAAAGAAATTATAAAAGTCGAATGATTTGAGCTCACACAGATACTTAGCAATCATCATTCGTCCTGCTTACGATTTCGTGACTGGAGCAGAAGAGAGGGAGTGGGGGTGCAACATTCATAAACAAAGTATCTCTGTGACACACCATATAATGGCTGGTGGAATATAAATGTAGATGGCTAACAGTCTACTAATAAAAACCGTCACATCATCAACAATTTATTACAGTTCTGTAGCAACGTACCTGTAACTGTTCAGCTATTTATGAAACTGTATGTTTGTAAAGTGTTATAATCTTGTAAGCATTATTTATGTAACTGTGGCAACAGACCTTTAACTTGATCAAAAAACTGCAGGGCCGTCAGTTTGACAAGGATGGCAACCTGGTGGACTGGTGGGACCCTGTCACCCGTGACGAGTACCTGAAGAAGGCAGAGTGCATCATCTCGCAGTACGGGAACTACACTGACGATCAGACAGGCATGCACGTGAGTACACTTGCTTTTTTGGCCAAGCGCCTCCTTTTCCAAACATATTACACACCATATGCAATAGTATTAACTCCCAGTTTTGAAATAAATTTTGTGAGTCTTGTTTTTCCTTATTATATTAATCACAGATTTGGAGAACAATCACATCACCTTGCACATTTGTCTGCCCCATTTGGCTGCTAACAATTCTGGTGAAGTTGCATTTGACTGCCCCATTTGACTAATCATTCCAATGAAAATGAATCTCCCCTGGCACAGACGACTTGCCCATTTGATTAATCACCATTCGGCATCTCATCTCTACATTTGATTTACAGCATGTGACACATCTCAAATATTCAGCTGCAATAGCTGACTACTCATCATTCTATTAAGCATCCATTCCATCTGCCACATTTGAGTGTCCAATTTGACTAACCATTTCAACCAAGACCAATTTCACATGGCACAGTAGACTGCCCTGTTTCATTAATCATGAATCTAATGAAGAGATGCACCTCATTCAGGACATTTTCTACCACTCATTCAGGACATTTTACTACCACATTTCACTGATCATTCTGATGAGGATGCATCGTATGTGGCACTTTTGGCAGCTCGTGTTTGACTAATCACCGTTCTGGCAAGGATGCATCTCATCTTCCATATGTGTTTGTCTAATTTGACTAAATCATTTTGATGGATGTTCATTTCAACTGTCACATTCGACTGCCAAATGTTACTAATTGCCATTAACATGCTCCTTATCTGGTACATTGGTTTGACGCATGTGAAAAATCACAATTGTGGTGAAAATTCGTGTCCTTGTGGCCTATTTGACAGCTCCATTTGTCCAATAATTTCAGTGAATGTGGATTTCACACAGCACATTTATCTGTGTCATTTTACAGATCACTTGTTCAATGAAGGTTTATTTCATCTGGTACATTCAACTAACCTGTTTGTGTAATCATAATGCTTGTGATGATCCACCTCATCCGGCATACTCTGTTGATCCCACCTGACTAATCACCGTTCCAAAGAGGAAACACCTCATATGCCATATTTAACTGCTTCATTCCACTAATATCACTATTCCGATAAAGATCTGTCTCGTCCGAGGCACTTCACTTCATGAGTCCTTTGTGGTAAGATCACTCTGTATACTGTAACACTGTAGGGTAACTCAGTACCGATCTGTTCTTCAATGTACAGGGTTATTACAAATGATTGAAGCGATTTCACAGCTCTACAATAACTTTATTATTTGAGATATTTTCACAATGCTTTGCACACACATACAAAAACTCAAAAAGTTTTTTTAGGCTTTCACAAATGTTCGATATGTGCCCCTTTGATGATTCAGCAGACATCAAGCCGATAATCAAGTTCCTCCCACACTCGGCGCAGCATGTGCCAATCAATGAGTTCGAAAGCATCGTTGATGCGAGCTCGCAGTTCTGGCACGTTTCTTGGTGGAGGAGGTTTAAACACTGAATCTTTCACATAACCCCACAGTAAGAAATCGCATGGGGTTAAGTCGGGAGAGCGTGGAGGCCGTGACACAAATTGCTGATCGTGATCTCCACCACGACCGATCCATCGGCTTTCCATTCTCCTGTTTAAGAAATGCCGAACATCAGGATGGAAGTGCGGTGGAGCACCATGCTGTTGAAAGATGAAGTCGGTGCTGTCGGTCTCCAGTTGTGGCATGAGCCAATTTTCCAGCATGTCCAGATACACGTGCCCTGTAACGTTTTTTACGCAGAAGAAAAAGGGGCCGTAAACTTTAAACTGTGAGATTGCACAAAACACGTTAACTTTTGGTGAATTGCGAATTTGCTGCATGAATGCGTGAGGGTTCTCTACCGCCCAGATTCGCACATTGTGTCTGTTCACTTCACCATTAAGAAAAAATGTTGCTTCATCACCGAAAACGAGTTTCGCACTGAACGCATCCTCTTCCATGAGCTGTTGCAACCGCGTCGAAAATTCAAAGCGTTTGCCTTTGTCATCGGGTGTCAGGGCTTGTAGCAATTGTAAACGGTAAGGCTTCTGCTTTAGCCTTTTCCGTAAGATTTTCCAAACCGTCGGCTGTGGTACGTTTAGCTCCCTGATTGCTTTTTTCGTCGACTTCCGCGGGCTACGCGTGAAACTTGCCCGCACGCGTTCAACCGTTTCTTCACTCACTGCAGGCCGACCCGTCGATTTCCCCTTACAGAGGCATCCAGAAGCTTTAAACTGCGCATACCATAGCCAAATGGAGTTAGCAGTTGGTGGATCTTTGTTGAACTTCGTCCTGAAGTGTCGTTGCACTGTTATGACTGACTGATGTGAGTGCATTTCAAGCACGACATACGCTTTCTCGGCTCCTGTCGCCATTTTGTCTCACTGCGCTCTGGTGGCAGAAACCTGAAGTGCGGCTTCAGCCGAACAAAACTTTATGAGTTTTTCTACATATCTGTAGTGTGTTGTGACCATATGTCAATGAATGGAGCTACAGTGAATTTATGAAATCGCTTCAATCATTTGTAATAGCCCTGTATATGTTCACGGAAACAGCAGAATATGCACACACCTTCATTTTCACCTTGTAGACCTTGTCAAATCCATGGGTAATCAGCAGGAGAATATGAATAAAAGTAAAAAAAAAAAAAACATGTACGAATTAAGACGATTGACGGTGTCACGTTGCAGCTTAACGGGATCAACACGCAAGGGGAGAACATCGCAGACAACGGCGGCATCAAGGAGGCGTACCGCGCTTACCTCGCCCTGGAGCGCCGCAACGGCAAATCCGAGCCGAGGCTGCCCGCACTGTCCGGATTGTCTCCGCGACAGATGTTCTGGGTGTCCGCCGCACAGACTTGGTGCTCCAAGTGAGTATTGGGAGCCCCGCCTCACACCCACTGTGTGTTTGTGTTCCTGAGGCTGTATCAGCACTTTGTGGCAAGACAATGTGTGATCCCTACAAATGGTCGATGCAGCTTCACTGGGTACGGAGGACACAGCACGTTACTTTGCACAGAAGATTTCTCGGTACAAAAGACACAACAACACCGTCGGGTGGAGAGTCGTTGCCAAGAGTAGCAGTAACTTTAGGTCTGCCCCAGGGAAGTGTGTTGTGGTGAGATTGCTGATCGTGTAGTATACAGGGTGAGTCACTAACTATTGCCACTGAGAATAACTCTGAAAGTATGGTAGTAGCTGTAAAGTTTGTGGGACAAATGTTGCCTGGAACAATGGGGGCCACAATATGACGTTGGTTTTTTGTTGCTAGGTGGGGTCGCGTCAGAGAAATGAAGGTCAGCCTTTTTTTTTTTTTTTTTTTTTTTTTTTTTTTTTTTTTTTTTTTTTTTTTTTTTTTTTTAATGGGATGCTATGGTTTGGTATTTATTTTCTGATAGGAGCTATAGAGACAAATCCAGTAATGTGTAACAGTAAAGTCTTTGAAGGTCAACGAAGGTCACAAAGGCGGCATGGATATTCTTTTACAGGAGGTGTTCGAAGTGATGACCATTATTGCCAGTGCAGTGCTGCAATCTTCTTATCATGGATTAAGAGGTATTGCTTATCACTTCGGCACTTATTGAAGCACGTGCTCTGATAATTCTCTGTACAGGATGGCGGGTATGGGCAGGCGGTGGGCGTTGTGGAATAATAGAGTAATTTTTAGAGAAAGGCCATTTATTGGCTAAAGCATGATGAAAAGGGGCTAGATAGGCCTAGGGAGGTGAGGGTGAGCCAGAGCTTACAATTTGGCGAACATTGTTCGCGAAGCTACTGAAAGTTGTTGTCTGCCAAAACTAAGTGCACAGTGCCGCAGCACCGGGAGAAGCGGGAGATGTTCAATGCTCCAGGGCGCGCATCCGATTCGCGGGTGAGCAAGAATACAAGAGAGCGGGCCCGGCGACGGGCGGCCGGGTATATTCGACGCACCACGCGGCTTCCTCCGCCCTGGTTGGTCAGGACCGAGCAAACTGTGCGGGCGGCATGGAACTTTCCAGAGCGTTGCCTGCTAAGCGACGCCTGGGACGGCGTTACCTCGTCAGCACATGAGAGAGGCGCATGATCAAGGTGCCCTTCCTCGGTGCTGACTTCCTGTTACTAGACCGTGGAACGAAAGAATTTACAGGCAGAAACCAGATGGGTGGCCCGCTAGATGCTGCTGCCATAGGTCAAACGGATATCAACTGCGTTTTTTTAAAAATAGGAATCCCCATTTTTTATTACATATTCGTGTAGTATGTAAAGAAATATGAATGTTTTAGTTGGACCACTTTTTTCGCTTTCTGATGGATGACGCTGTAATAGTCACAAACTTATGGCTCACAATTTTTGACGAACAGTTGGTAACAGGTAGGTTTTTTAAATGTAAATACAGAACGTAGGTACGTTTGAACATTTTATTTTGGTTGTTCCGATGTGATAACATGTACCTTTGTGAACTTATCATTTATGAGAATGCATGCTGTTACAGCGTGATTACCTGTAAATACCACATTAATGCAATAAATGCTCAAAATGATGTCTGTCCACCTCAATGCATTTGGCAATACATGTAACGACTTTCCTCTCAACAGCGAGTAGCTCGCATTCCGTAATGTTTGCACATGCAGTGACAATGCGCTGACGCATGTTGTGAGGAGTTGTCGGTGGATCACGATAGCAAATATCCTTCAACTTTCCCCACAGAAAGAAATCTGGAGACGTCACATCCGGTGAACTTGTGGGCCACGGTATGGTGCTTTGACAACCAATCCACCTGTCATGAAATATGCTATTCAATACGGCTTCAACCACACGCGAGCTATGTGCCGGACATCCATCATGTTGGAAGTACATCACCATTCTGTCATGCAGTGAAACATCTTTTAGTAACATCGGTACAACATTACGTATGAAATCAGCATACATTGCACCATTTAGATTGCCATCGATAAAATGGGGCCCAATTATCCTTCCTCCCATAAAGCTGCACCATACATTAACCCATCAACGCCGCTGATGGTCCACTTGTCGCCATCACGGATTTTCCGTTGCCCAATAGTGCATATTATGCTGGTTTATGCTACCGCTGTTGGTGAATGACTCTTCGCCGCTAAATAGAACGCGTGCAAAAAATCTGTCATCGTACCGTAATTTCTCTGGTGCCCATTGTCAGAACTGTACATGACGTTCAAAGTCATCGCATTCCTGGTGCGTAGAAATATGGTACGGGTGCAATCGATGTTAATGTAGCGTTCTCAACACCGACATTTTTGAGATTCCTGATTCTCGCGCAATTTGTCTGCCACTGATGTGCGAATTAGTCAAGACAGCAGCTAAAACACCTACTTGGGCATCATCATTTGTTGCAGGACGTGGTTGACACTTCACATGTGGCTGAACACTTCCTGTTTCCTTAAATAACGTAACTATCCAGCGAATGGTCCGGACACTTGGATGATGTCGTCCAGGATACCGAGCAGCATACATAGCACACGCCCATTGGGCATTTTGATCACAATAGCCATACATCAACACGATATCGAACTTTTCCGCAATTGATAAACGGTCAATTTTAACACAGGTAATGTATCACGAAGCAAATACTGTCCACACTGGCGGAATGTTACGTGATACCACGTACTTATACGTTTGTGACTATTACAGTGCCATCTATCACAAAGCGAAAAAAGTGGTCCAACTAAAACATCCATATTTCTTTACGTACTACACAATATGTAATAAAAAATGTGGGTCCTATTTTAAAAAATAGCAGTTGATATCCGTTCGACCTATGGCAGAGCCATCTAGCGGACCAACCATAGTGCCTATAGTTTCCCCCTTCAAGCTAGACAAGTTTTGTTCTTTTTCTCCGCTTGATGCTTATTTTGTGAGATATTTGGCCTGGTCACTATCAATGGACCACCCAGTATATGTATGTACATATTTATATTAACAGTGTATTTAAGGGAAGTACCTATTTTCGTACTGTGAGTACGTAGGCGTGTTCATTATGAATACACGCATGTGAGATATGTGTATGTGTTATGTATTTATGCCATTAGTGAGCTTGTAGACAAGTGAACTAGTTGCTAGACAGAGTGGCTACACTGTAGGAATATTTATACATAAATAAAATTGTAGTTTCAACCTTCATACCAAAGACTGATTTGAGGCAGCATAGGGAGCTGTCTATCCTGTGCAAGCCTCTTCATCTCTGAATTACTACTGCAACCTACATCCTCCTGAATCTGCTTACTGTATTCATGTGTTATTTTTACCCACTACTTCCTCCTCTCCTCCCCTCCCACACACAAACACATATGCAGACACATTTGTCCAATACTAAATTAGCGATTCCCTGATGTCTCTTAATGTGTTTTGTCAACCAATCCATTCTTCTACTCAGGTTTTCCCATAAATGTTTGTCTCCAATTGTGTTCAGTACCTCGTAGTTAGTTATGTGGCCTAGCCACTTAATCGCCAGCATTCTTCTGCAGCACCACATTTCAAAAGCTTCTATTCTCCTCTTATCTAAACTGTTTCACTTGCATACATGGTTACACTTCACACTTATACTCTCAGAAAAGATTTCCTGACACTTCAATCTGCACTCAGTGTTAGCAAATTTCCCTTCTTAGGAAGTGCGTTTGTTGCCATTGCCAGTCTACTTTTTTATTCTCTCTATTTTGGCAGTCAGTTATTTTGCTGCCCAACTAGCAAAACTCATCTACTACTTACATGTCTCGTTTCCTAATTTAATTCCACTACATTCTGTTATCCTTGTTTTGCTTCTGTTAGTGTTCATCTTACACCTTCCTTTCAAGACACTGTACATTCCATTTAACTGCTCATCCAAGTTCTTTGCTTTCTATGACAAAATATCCGCCCCCGGTAGCTGAATGGTCAGCGTGACGGATTGTCAATCCTCTGGGCCCGGGTTCGATTCCCTGCTGTCCTCGTCGTCATCCTATCATCCTCATCAACTGCAGGTCACCAAAGTGGTGTCAAATTGAAAGACCGGCACACGGTGAACGGTCTGCCCAGTGGTGGGGGGGGGGGGGGCAGGGGGGGGGGCCTAGCCATGCAATTAAATAAATATGACAAAATTACAGTGCCATCGGCAGACCTCAACATTATTATTCTAAATTTTTCTTTGGTTTCCTTTGCAGCTTGTTTAATATACATATTGAATAACTTCGGGGATAGGTTACAACCCTGTCTCACTCTCTTTACAATTACTGCTTCCCTTTCACACCTCTCAACTCTTATAACTGTCATCTGGTTTCTGTACAGGTTGTAAATAGCCCTCTGCTCCCTGTATTTTACCCCTGCCACCTTTAGAATTTGAAAGAACATATTCCAGTCAACTTTGTCAATAGTTTTCTCTTAAGTTTACGAATGCTATAAATGTAGATTTTCCTTTCATAACCTATCTTCGAAGGTAACTCACAGGGTCAGTATTGCGTCGCATGTTCCTACGTTTCTCCAGAATCCCAACTGATCTTCCCTGGCATCAGCTTCTATCAGTTTTTCCATTTATCTGTAAAGAATTCATTTTAATATTTTGCAAGCATGAGTTATTAAACTGACAGTTCAGCAGTATCAAAATTATCTCCAAATATGTTTGTAATAAATATAATAGAGGGAAACATTCCACGTGGGAAAAATATATCTAAAAACAAAGATGATGTGACTTACCAAACGAAAGCGCTGGCACGTCGATAGACACACAAACAAGCACAAACATACACACAAAATTCTAGCTTTCGCAACCAACGGTTGCTTCGTCAAGACAGAGGGAAGGAGAGGGAAAGACGGAAAGATGTGGGTTGCCTTTGCCTTTTAATATGTCTGCTTGTGTCTGTATATGTGTGGATGGATATGTGTGTGTGTGCGAGTGTATACCTGTCCATTTTTCCCCCTAAGGTAAGTCTTTCCGCTCCCGAGATTGGAATGACTCCTTACCCTCTCCTTTAAAACCCACATCCTTTTGTCTTTCCCTCTTTCCTGATGAAGCAACCATTGGTTGCGAAAGCTAGAATTTTGTGTGTATATTTGTGTTTGTTTGTGTGTCTATCGACGTGCCAGCGCTTTCGTTTGGTAAGTCACATCATCTTTGTTTTTAGATATATGTTTGTAATAAGTGATATAATTAAATTCCTTTTATTTCATGAATTGCTAAAACACTTTTAAGAAACTTTTGCTGCTGTAATTCAATTTGTCATTTCTCTCAGACAAAGGGTGGTACTTTTTAGCCCCCATGTGAAGGAAGTAAACAAAAACAGCAAGTGACAGTTTCCACTCAATTCCATTCACAGGTACCGCACCGAGGCGATGCGCCAGCGGATTACCACCGGAGTCCACTCGCCGGGCCGCTTCCGCGTGCTGGGCCCGCTCAGCAACAGGCCCGAGTTTGCCGAGGACTTCGCCTGCCCGCTCGGCTCCCGCATGAACCCGGTGCAGAAGTGTCAGGTGTGGTAAGGAATACGACCGGGACGCCACACTGCCGGACGCCCGTCGACGGCTGCTCCGGGCAGCCGACACTTGCCACACGCGTGCGACTTCACACTGCACGGACCTTCTGACTCGGTGCTAGTGGTTCTCCAGAAGGAAAGGGAATCTGAGTGCAGTCAGTGGCTGGCCGACCCTCCGACTACGGAGTTCTGTTTACGTGCGTCATTTACCGTGTGTACCGCGAGGTTGCGGCCTCGGAAGAGACCGGCAGGCGTAACCGCGGGGCGTCGGGAGGAGACAGTGCGGTTGCTACGGTTTCGGCACATCCTCAGTTGAGGTTGCCAACTGTGTGCGAGCACGTATTTATATCCTAAAAACCTCCTCCTCTTTAGGGTGGACAAATAAATCTGTATGCAGAAGCACTTATCTTTACTCTAAATGTTTAATCAATAATTTTAGATAATACTTCCTTTTTTACAAATATTGCATGTTCATTTTTGTGGAGTAATATTGCACAGAAAAAGGGCGCCAATCGTGACTAAATTACGAGAGAAAAAGACAAAATTTATTGGACAAAAGGCAGTGAAGTGATCATTATTGTCATTTAAACCAGTGTAATGACAGAATGGTCTATGGCCAAAAATATTCACTGTCTCGTTGGCTTGAAGCTAGACCAGCTGCGTTTTGGAGGTGAGAAAAGAGCTAATCATATATTTTTGGTCAATGAAGTAGAGACGAGGATCATTCTTTAGAGAAACATAAAGAGCACACTGCTCGATTTGGTGCTCACTCTGTTCAGCAAAAAGCCGAAAACACAAACTAGGCAATAGCCTTCCTGCAACAGTCAACAGAGAAGTGAATGACATGGGATCAATCCAATCTAGTAATTGTTACACCCAATAAGCAGAACAGTCTAATAAGTTGTTGTTGGAGAAGCATTATGGTCTGTGGAGTTTGCAAATTGCAAACTAATTCTTGGTAATATACAATAAAGGCTGCAAGGTCACTGTAATTAAAGTAGTCCAATGCACTAAATAATGAAGAGAATTGTCAACACCGAGGTAGCCTTATTCTGATGTAATTAGTGTGATCATTGAGGAAATGCTGAAAAAGGTGCTACAGTTTTTAAGAATGAACCACGGATGAAGAAAAGTTAACTTTTTAATTTTTAATGGTGCTATGGATATTTATTTTGTTGTTATGGTAGTAACATTTGGAATAAGTGCCCAGTGATCATAGAAAACAACAGATAAGAGTGTTTGTTAACAGAAATTGGCCTTACTGTTAGTTCTTGTTAAAGGATACCACTTGTAGGGAGACTGAGTTGTGTTCTAGACAACTTTAACTGCTCTCACTGTAAATCAGAAACTCCATAAGCTAAAGAAATGTAGAATGATAGTATTGTAACAGATGTATCCATCCAAAATTTTCCCAGTCCTACATAATCTACTAGAACAGGGAGAAAATACACTGTTCACTGCCAGAAAAGCATGAGGAAGAAATCGTGAAAATTTCTAAAAACTCGAGTTTCTACTTAAAAGTGGTTTTACTTACAGATTGAGAGAACTTGATTCAGCACATCAGTTAACTCTCGGCTGCAAATAATAAGCATCATTTTGTTACTATTAATTTCAAACTTTGTATATCCTCTAGATGTTGCTGTGAATTGCATCGTCAATGGTAGGTGGGGTAACAGAATATAGCCTGGTGGTACACCTTAGTATACACTCTATTATCTTAACTAATCCTTATTGAGCCTACACGAGATAAACAATGGACGCAGCAGACCCTTCACACAGATTTCCTCTGATACCAGGTCTCCAAACTGGCCTGACAGAATTTTGGTAGTACAATAGGCTCCAAGTACCTCAGGTATTGATGGAGCACTTTTCAATGGATTTTACTGGCCTACTATGTTTCTCTACAAGCACGTCTCCTGATTTATCTTGACGTATGCTCTCATGCTTACACAATTAGTATCCAAACACTGGAGCAGTACTCTAGAATTGGCCGCACTGTCTTTGTATGTGATTTCCCTTACTGACGCACTACACTTTTCTAGAACCCTTACAGCAAGTCAAAGTCTTCCATTTGCCACTCCTATTGCTAATTTCACGTGTTCACCCCATTTAATATCACTTCCCAGTATTAATAATTAATATTTCAATGACATGACAGGCTCTTGAAGTGTATTGCTTATAACTAATTTCAGGGTTTTGACCAAGTGCCTTATCCTGACTATATCACAAGTATTGTCCTGTTCACTGTAATGATATCTTCTGTGCGTCCACAAAGCTCTTCCAATAGTTAATACAATTTACTGCAGCAGTAGTGACCAGTGAAACTTCACTAATGAAGTAAAAATATGATTATGCCTTTTCGTAATGATCCTTAAGGAGACCGGCAGAGATGAAATGAAGTAATTAATTCCTTCACTAGTAGCAGACATCACGCATTTGACTGTGTTCCAGCATCTGCGTGGTGCTTCACCTGCTGCCAAATATGATGTAATTGCTAACTACCTGCACGCCTTTCAATTTTCTGCACATTATTACTCCTAATTAAATGTTCGCACGAGTGTTCCCGTCAAATTGTGGTAGAGTCACCAATACATTTTATACACTGATACCATAACTTTTGCACTTCAAGAACAGCAAAAATGTGTGACTGATTTACAAATTACTAACATATCAAAACAGTCTGTAAAAAAATGATCTCATATTTGTAGTACTTAAAGTGTGGTCTGATAAATGTTAAATGCTTTTTGTTCATGGTACGTGAAACATGTAGAACTGTCAGACACTGCACTGTATATCCCTGAACATTTATTGATATGTAATTGTGCCCGGTCTGTGGTGAAATGTCGATCACACGTGGAGGGAACACGGATGCCATCAGAAATGTAGCACACTGCACTGGGTGTGAGAGAGGTCATATCGTCTGTCTCATTTACATATCTAACATTTCACGCACGGCAGGAATTCGGAGTTGCACGTAAACAAACATATTTATAAGTCACTGTTATGTGTCGCATCATACGTGTGACACAGCACATCGTGTATTATGCCTAATTTATTTGAGTGTATCACTTGTAAAGGTTATCTCATTCTTATTTCTGTTTTGCCTTGAGATGGGACCATAGTAAGTGCTTTATACATACCTGCTTTTGTATTCTTGTTTCAATAAAGATGACTTTTTGTTGTTGTTGCTATGTCTGTTTTCTTCTTTCTCTACCACCCTTGCCTGTCTGAATGTTGAGACCCACTTTGGATGCTACAAATTTGGCACAACAGCAGTGATTCCATGATTTTCATATATACAGGGTGGTCCATTGATAGTGACCGGGCCAAATATCTCACAAAATAAACATCAAACGAAAAAACAACAAAGAACGAAACTCGTCTAGCTTGAAGGGGGAAACCAGATGGCCATATGGTTGGGCCGATAGATGGCTCTGCCATAGGTCAAACGGATATCAACCGCTTTTTTTAAAAATAGGAACCCCCATTTTTTATTACATATTTGTGTAATAAAAAAATATGAATGTTTTAGTTGGACCACTTGTTTCGCTTTGTGATAGATGGCGCTGTAATAGTCACAAACGTATAAGTACGTGGTATCACGTAACATTCCGCCAGTGCGGACGGTATTTGCTTCGTGATACATTACCCCTGTTAAAATGGACCGTTTACGAATTGCGGAAAAGGTCGATATTGTGTTGATGTATGGCTATTGTGATCAAAATGCCCAACGGGCATTTGCTATGTATGCTGCTCGGTAATCTGGACGACGACATCCAAGTGTCCGGAACGTTCGCCAGATAGTTACGTTATTTAAGGAAACAGGAAGTGTTCAGCCATATGTGAATCATCAACCACGACCTGCAACAAATGATGATGCCCAAGTAGGTGTTTTAGCTGCTGTCGCGGCTAATCCGCACATCAGTGACAAACAAATTGCGCGAGAATCGGGAATCTCAAAAATGTCAGTATTGAGAATGCTACATCAACATCAATTGCACCCTTACCATATTTCTATGCACCAGGAATTGCATGGCGACGACTTTGAATGTCTTGTACAGTTCTGCCACTGGGCACAAGAGAAATTACGAGATGATGACAGATTTTTTGCATGTGTCCTATTTAGTGACGATGCGTCATTCACCAACAGCGGTAACGTAAACCGGCATAATGTGCACTATTGGGCAACGGAAAATCCACGATGGCTGTGACAAGTGGAACATCAGTGACCTTGGCAGGTTAATGTATGGTGCGGCATTATGGGAAGAAGGTTAATTGGCATCCATTTTATCGATGGCAATATAAATGGTGCAGTGTATGCTGATTTTCTATGTAATGTTCCACTGATGTTACTACAAGATGTTTCACTGCATGACAGAATGGCGATTTACTTCCAACATGATGGATGTCCGGCACATAGCTCGCGTGCGGTTGAAGCGGTATCGAACAGCATATTTCATGACAGGTGGATTGGTCGTCGAAGCAGCATACCATGGCCTGCACGTTCACCGGATCTGACGTCCACGGATTTCTTTCTGTGGGGAAAATTGAAGGATATTTGCTATCGTGATCCACGGACAATGCCTGACAACATGTGTCAGGGCATTGTCAATGCATGTGCGAACATTACGGAAGGCGAACTACTCTGTTAACAGGAATGTCGTTACATGTATTGCCAAATGCACTGAGGTTGATGGACATCATTTTGAGAATTTATTGCATTAATGTGGCATTTACAGGTAATCACGCTGTAACAGCATGCATTCTCAGCAATGATAAGTACACAAAGGTAGATGTATCACATTGCAACAACCGAAATAATATGTTCAAACTTACCTACATTCTGTATTTTAATTTAGAAAACCTACCTGTTGCCAACTGTTCATATAAAATTGTAAGCCATATGGTTGTGACTATTACAGCGCCATCTATCACAAAGCGAAAAAAGTGGTCCAACCAGAACATTCATATTACTTTATGTACTACACGAAAATGTAATAAAAAATGGGGGTTCCTATGTAAAAAAATGCAGTTGATGTCTGTCTGACCTAAGGCAGCGCCATCTAGCGGGCCAACCATGGCGCCATCTGGTTTCCCCCTTCAAGCTAGACAAGTTTCATTCTTTGTAGTTTTTTCATTTGATGCTTATTTTGTGAGATATTTGGCCCGGTCACTATCAATGGACCACCCTGTATACTGAGTAGCAGCAATAGTAATAGTAGTTTTTTTTTTCATCTGTGGGTTGTTTTACAAAGATATTGGGCATGTCATGATATTACACTTTAACAATAAACAAATAAAAACATAATTCATATATACGGGCATTTACACACTTAACAAATGTAGTTTCACAAGGATGTGGCAGTTAGTATGCTGTGGTCATATAGTGGGATACATCCGAGCATTTACCTGAAGTAATTTAGGGAAACCATGGGAAATGTAATTTTGTACAATTTTATACTTGATTTATAAACCTATTACCCTGTCAACTCGGTTCTATCCACTGCAGATGCGAAGATGATAACATAGTCTTGCCGAAACTTTTTGTTTGTTTCATCAGTATCATAATCTCCATTATTACAAATACATCCTCTTCTCAGAGTGACTGAGAAAGAATTCCTACATTCTGCACATGAATGACCTTATGATCTTATCAAATAATTAAATATGTTCTATTAAAATGATGAGAGTAATAAAAATAATAACCATCTGATTCTTACTGCCGAGGAGGGAGGTGTGATAGACATAATGAGCATCGCTGGCTGGTAAATGTACTCAGTGTACTCAAAACCCTCAATGCTTTGAAACGATCTTCACAATGAACATTATGCTGTTTGTGAACGAATGTTCTCCTACCCAGCAATTGGTTGTGGCAGTAGTGAGGCACGAGGAATCTTCTACGCTGCAAGAGTTTGTGCTGTGTTTGAAACATTCTCCCAGCAGGAGAGTGTCGTAGGACCGTTGCTATTCACAATATACATAAATGACTTGTGGACAACATCGGAAGTTCACTGAGGCTTTTTGCGGATGATGCTGTGGTATATCGAGATGTTGTAACAATGGCAAATTGTGCTGAAATGCAGGAGGATTTGCAACGAATTGACGCACGGTGCAGGGAATGGCAACTGAATCTCATCGTAGATAAGTTTAATGTGTGCGATTACATAGAAAGAAAGCTCCTTTATCATTTAGCTACAATATAGCAGGTCAGCAACTGGAAGCAGTTAATTCCATAAATTATCTGGGAGTACACATTAGGAGTGATTTAAAATGGAAATATCATTTAAAGTTGATCGTCGGTAAAGCAGATGCCAGACTGAGATTCATTGGAAGAATCCTAAGGAAATGCAATCCGAAAACAAAGGAATTAGGGTACAGTACGCTTGTTCGCCCGCTGCTTGAATACTGCTCAGCAGAATGGGATCTGTACCAGATAGGGTTGATAGAAGAGATAGAGAAGATCCAACGGAGAGCGGCGCGCTTCGTTACAGGATCATTTAGTAATCGCGAAAGCGTTACGGAGATGATAGATAAACTCCAGTGGAAGACTCTGCAAGAGAGAACATACCTTCACCGAGGAGTCGAGCAGCATATTGCTCTCTCCTACGTATATCTCGCGAAGAGACCGTGAGGATAAAATCAGAGAGATTAGAGCCCACACAGAGGCATACCGACAATCCTTCTTTCCACGAACAATACGAGACTGGAATAGAAGGGAGAACCGATAGAGGTACTCAAGGTACCCTCCGCCACACACCGTAAGGTGGCTTGCGGAGTATGGATGTAGATGTAGATGTAGACATATCAAAAATGCGTGCTGGACCGGGACTCGAACGTGGAACCTTCACTTATGTTAGCAGTGTCCTTGCCGTCTGTTTTATTTTCTTGAGTGAGTGGAATCAAACTTGTTATCGCGAATGTTATGAATACTACCCAGTGATGCCGGCCGGTGTGGCGGAGCGGTTCTAGGCGCTTCAGTCCGGAACCGCGCGACCGCTACGGTCACAGGTTCGAATCCTGCCTCGGGCATGTATGTGTGTGATGTCCTTAGGTTAGTTGGGTTTAAGTAGTTCTAAGTTCTAGGGGACTGATGGCCTCAGATGTTGAGTCCCATAGTGCTCAGAGCCATTTGAACCATTTTGAATAACCCAGTGATACAACTCCCCCCACCTCTTACTCTTTTTAATTTTTTTTTAATAAAAAAGGTGAAATACAGAGGAGGAGAGAATGGGTTGAGATGGTATGTGATTTTATGTCATCGATTACAACGTTGAGTTAAATTTACAAAGAACCTGACAGTACGTTGTTGCACCCCCTCTTTCCGGGATGCATTCACTTATTTGGTTGGGAAGGGAGTCACAAAGTCACCGTATCCTTTGCTGAGGAAATCTGGCCCACCACTGTTGTAAAAGATCTCAAATACCGGCACTGGTACGGAATTGATGTCAGAACTGGTCCCACGTGTGTTCTTTTGGGGACGGATCTGGAAATCTTGCTGGCCACAGGGGTACTTCAACATCACACAAACAGTTCAAAGAGACATCTGCCACGTGTGTACGAACAGGGTCCCGTCGAAAAATGGCATCACAGTGCTGTCGCACGAGGTAACAGATGATGACGCTGGATGTTTGCTATTCCACTGTGCCGCCAAGAGTTCCCTCAGTCAGTGTCACCCCTGACCTGAAGCCGTCCCAATGGCTTCCCACACCGTAGTGCCAGGAGGAACGCTACTGTGTCTGTCCAAAACATTGGAAGAACGGGGCATCTCGCGCAGTCACCATCGTACTTGCCGGGACTGGGTATCTGCGGTAGTGCAGAAACGCGATTCAGTTCTGCTCGTCGGCAGTCCGTGCTCCGCGGTCACGGCGTCACCCCAAATGCAGCAGTCTGTGCTGTGCTGTTGACGGCAGCCTAAACGTGGGACGGTACTTCTCTAGTCCGGCTGCTTCTAGACTCTGATCAGTGATGTGGAATGACCTCGCAACATTCTGCGAATCCACTGTTTTGTAGATCTTTTAATCATATTATACCCTGAGACATTTAAGTCTGCGATAATGATTGAAGCGGAAGAAATGGATTCAAATTTGTACTGCGGCCGGGACTCGAACCCTCGCTTGCTGAGCAGAAATGCTAACCATTACACCACCACAGCACTATGGTTAACATTGGTGCACGAACTACCCAAGTTGCGTGCCCTCTCGAACACAAACTTCAATTCATATCTTCCGCTTATTTTCCCTTACATTGTCACTACCACCAGGGTTCTCCGGCATTGGAACAGGGATTTCCCATTACGTCCAACACTGTGGTGCTATTCCGATGCCGGAGAGCCCTGGCAGTAGTGACAATGTAAGAGAAAATGAGTAGAAGATACGAATTGAAGTTCGTGTTGGCGACGGCACTCAGCTTCTGTAGCTAGTGCAGCAATGTTAACCGAGTGGTGTGGTTGTGTAATGGTTAGCATTTCTACCTACCAAGCAAAAAGACCTGGGTTCGAGTCCCGGTTGCAGCACAAATTTTAATCCATTTCTTCTGCTTTAATCATTATCCCATTATTTTGTTCTCAGATGATAGGCACAGATGTGATTGGGTTACAATGTGGCTGTCTTTTACGGTTAACTGAATCCTCAATGAGAAGTATGACTTTCCTCACGTTCCTATGCAGTCTGAAGTCGGGCCACTATCACTCCTGAATGCTCCACAAATCTGGAAATTGAATTATTTGATCAGCTGACCAAATTGAGACCTGTAACGAGCAGTTCTGTCAGGCACTGATAAGGCCGTCTGAGGAGGAGATGGCATCCCCATGACACATGACACACACCGTGATCCCTCGACATCTGACGCTGTTCGTTCTCCCTTTATATACTCTACTGGACCTAGTAACAATACGAACAACACTAAAGCATTTGGAGATCGATTTATCTGTCACAGAGAATTGCAACTACTACCATTTACATACTCGCTGATGCGACTACGAAGCTATATTGACGTCCGGCTATGTTTTCTGGGTGATTCACTTCTTACGCCAGAGTGTGTAGCTGTCTTTTCAGCTGTACTTCTGTGATTTTTATCTTTTTTGCTAAGAAATAATAATCCTCCAGGAAGATGGAAGAAATTAACTGATGTACACTTTTTTATGTGGCTACTTGTGCAGGATGTAGAGGCTAATCTCACTAGGGGTTAGATAGATACTGCCTACAGGAAATTTAAAGAGACCTTTGGAGAAAAGAGAACCACCTGTATGAATATCAAGAGCTCAGATGGAAACCCAGTTCTAAGCAAAGAAGGGAAAGCAGAAACGTGGAAGAAGTATACAGAGGGTCTATACAAGGGCGACGTACTTGAGGACAATATTATAGAAAGGTTAGAGGATGTAGATGAAGATGAAATGGGAGATACGATACTGCGTGAAGAGTTTGACAGAGCACTGAAAGACCTGAGTCGAAACAAGGCCCCGGGAGTAGACAACATTCCATTAGAACTACTGACGGCCTTGGGAGAGACAGTCCTGACAAAACTCTACCGTCTGGTGGGCAAGATATATGAGACAGGCGAAATACCCTCAGACTTCAAGAAGAATATAATAATTCCAATGCCAAACAAATCAGGTGTTGATAGATGTGAAAATTACCGAACTATCAGTTTAATAAGTCTCCAGCTGCAAAATACTAATGCGAATTCTTTACAGACGAATGGCAAAACTGATAGAAGCCGACCTCAGGGAAGATCAGTTTGGGTTCCGTAGAAATGAAATGTTGGGACACATGAGGCAATACTGAACCCACGACTTATCTTAGAAAATAGATTAAGGAAAGGCAAACGTACATTTCTAGCATTTGTAGACTTACCGAAGACTTTTGACAATGTTGACTGGAATACTCTCTTTCAAATTCTGAAGGTGGCAGGGGTAAAACACAGGGAGCGAAGGGCTATTTACAATTTGTACAGAAACCAGATGGCAGTTATAAGAGTCGACAGACATGAAAGGGAAGCAGTGGTTGGGAAGGGAGTGAGACAGGGTTGTAGCCTCTCCTGGATGCTATTCAATCTGTATATTGAGCAAGCAGTAAAGGAAACAAAAGAAAAGTTCGGAGTAGGTATTAAGATCCATGGAGAAGGAATGAAAACTTTGAGGTTCGCCAATGACATTGTAATTCTGTCAGAGACAGCAAAGGACTTGGAAGAGCAGTTGAACGGAATGGACAGTGTCTTGAAAGGAGGGTATAAGATGAACATCAACAAAAGCAAAACGAGGATAATGGAATGTAGTCGAATTAAGTCGGGTGATGCTGAGGGAATTAGATTAGGAAATGAGACACTTAAAGTAGTAAAGGAGTTTTGCTATTTGGGGAGCAAAATAACTGATGATGGTTGAAGTAGAGAGGATATAAAATGTAGACTGGCAATGGCAAGGAAAGCGTTTCTGAAGAAGAGAAATTTGTTAACATCGAGTATAGATTTAAGTGTCAGGAAGTCATTCCTGAATGTGTTTGTATGGAGTGTAGCCATGTATGGAAGTGAAACGTGGACGATAAATAGTTTGGACAAGAAGAGAATAGAAGCTTTCGAAATGTGGTGCTACAGAAGAATGCTGAAGATTAGATGGGTAGATCACATAACTAATGAGGAAGTATTGAATAGGATTGGGGAGAAGAGAAGTTTGTGGCACAACTTGACTAGAAGAAGGGATCGGTTGGTAGGACATGTGTTGAGGCATCAAGGGATCACCGATTTAGCATTAGAGGGCAGCGTGGAGGGTAAAAATCGTAGAGGGAGACCAAGGGATGAATACACTAAGCAGATTCAGAAGGATGTAGGTTGCAGTAGGTACTGGGAGATGAAGAAGCTTGCACAGGATAGAGTAGCATGGAGAGCTGCATCAAACCAGTCTCAGCACTGAAGACCACAACAACAACCACAACTTGTTTTATTATTTCCCAGTTCCAGTTTTCTTAACTCTGATCCCACCAGTCGCAGATAACTCTGCACTGCCATCTGCGCTTCTCTAGAGCAGAATGGAGGCACCGTGGACGTGCCTAAGTGCACAAAACGGTGGAGTCCAGTCGATCTGTTGATATCCACCACACACTGGCCTCCGGGTGCCTCGGCTTGCAGGAGTACGCCGTGAGCCCCAGTCACCTGGGCCAGTGGGTGGAAGAGGCACGTAGAGCTGACCGCTCTGTGCACCCGGGAACAATCACTCGTGCTTTTATTGCGCCCTGCAGAGATGCGAATGGCAGTACAGAGCTTTCTGCAAGTGGCACAATCAGAGTTAAGGAATGCAGAACTGGGAAACAAATCTCAGGAAACTGAAGCCAGGAACAAATCGTTTTTGTTATTTATTTAAATTAAATTTCTTCTTAATTCTAAATTAAATAAACAGGAAAATTTTTCACTTCACGATAAGGCAAATGGCGTGAAGATACAAAGATTCTTTGGAAACGTAATGGTATCTATATGCTGTGCCCTTGAAGACTTGTCATTAGTCTGTAACAGCCAGTGTTCTATTAGTTACATGCTATTGAAATGAAATGTCGTGTGGCTAGGGCCTCCCGTCGGGTAGACCGTTCGCCTGGTGCAGGTCTTTCGATTTGACGCCACTTCGGCGACCTGCGCGTCGGTGGGGATGAAATGATGATGATTAGGACAACACGACACCCAGTCCCTGAGCGGAGCGGAGAAAATTTCCGACCCAGCCGGGAATCGAACCCGGGCCCTTAGGATTGACAGTCTGTCACGCTGACCACTCGGCTACCAGGGCGGACATGCTATTCGTACACTCACTCAAATCTTAACTGTGGAATTCTTTTGGGGAAGAAATGCACAAAACATAACACAGTTTTTAAGCTACAAAAAACAACCGTAAGAATAATAACCAAACATAGTAGTCAAGCTCATTGAAAAGATCTGTGCAACACCATTTTCTGTCAAGGAATAAATTGCCCAAAGAAAATAAATATCTGAAAAGGCAATTAAAAAGTGCACGTTAAGCAATGCAGTCTATACATTAAAGGGCTACTTAGTTAGCACGAAGTAGGGGTTCAGAAAAAAAATGTAATAGACAAATCCACATGCTTCATAAAAATAGAAGTATGTGTGTATGTTCCATATCTCCTTCTAAACCACTGGACCGATTTCAGCCAAATGTGGTACCCCCACCACAGGCAACAACCACCTGCCTTTCGTAGTTCATGAGACGTGTTGTCATAAACAATCAGATGCACAAAGAATGCTGCATTGAGTGACATTCTGATGCATTTATTCTTTACTCTAGGACCTATGAAGACGTGCTGCCATAGAGATGTTTACAAAATTGCATTGTAGACATGTGAAGCAGCTGAGCATAGTGCACAGAAACTGTCTGGGATTCGCCTCACACTGAGTCTACTACAGGAGTACATGTAGGTAAGAAGAAATGAAAGGTAGATGTCCGTCTCGGTCACTGGTCAAACATGTTTCTCTGCTGCATACTTGTTGTATTAACAAGTAATGTTTACATGTTAGCATACAAAAGTAAAGGTGGCCTCGAGTCAATTTCAATTTGACACAAACAGTACTGTTGAGGACACAAAATGACCTCAACAGTTGAAGCAATGACTACATGGATGAAAAACTGTGGACAGAAAAGAAATCATATCTCACAACAGTCCAAAACAAAGATACTTGTTTCGCAGCCTGATTTTCTTTTTCAGTGTTACACTACAAACACAGATCATTATTTGTTTTTGTTCCTAATAGAACATTGGTAAAGTTAATACCGGGGAAATTCTGGGTTTGTCAGCTAGTAATAATAACAATAAAATTAGCCAAACATAACATAGAACGCTGCAGAGTGAAAATCTCATTCTGGAAACATTCCCCAGGCTGCGGCTAAGCCATGTTTCTGCAATAACTTTTCTTTCGGGAGTGCTAGTTCTGGAGGTTCGCAGGAGAGCTTCTGTAAAGTTTGGGAGGTACGAGACGAGGTACTGGCAGAAGTAAAGCTGTGAGGACGGGGGGTGAGTCGTGCTTGGGTAGCTCAGTTGGTAGAGCACTTGCCCGCGAAAGGCAAAGGTCCCAAGTTCGAGTCTCAGTCCGGCACACAGTTTTAATATGCCAGGAAGTTTCAAACATAACATATCACGTGACACTTTCACACTATGTTTCTTCTTCTCTTCTCTTTTTTTGTAAAAAACTTACTCCCAAAGCTACACAATGTATAATACTAACAACTTATTCTCTTTCTGAGGTAAACAACTCACTCATATAGAGGGATACTGACTCAGTTTTGCAGGCTAGGAAAGAGGGCACACAAAATGTAAAATGAATATAGTTGCTGGGACCCTGACACCAAGTGGTAGATGGATAGATAGATGGAGAGAGAGAATTGTGAAACAATTTTTGTGCAGTGACTAGGAATGAGAAACGAATGAACAATGTAGCACTATCCTTTTACATTATTAAGTAACTCATTTGTCAAACAGCATTGTAACCTAGGGATAAACCGATTGATGTAGTGCCATTGTGGAACATACTGGACATGTACTATACAGGAGGGTGGACGCTCCACCCTTCATGTTGATTTCTGATTTACGTTTTCCATGCTTTCCCTAAATTAATTCAGGCAAATGCCGAGACGGTTCCTGCTACCATCATTTGACAATCGGATGGACTCCCATATGGACGACATGGAAATAAGCACACCTGGCACAGCGAAGCAACTTAAGGATTTGAAAACAAAGAAATCACCAGGTCCACATGGAATTCCAGTTCAATTTTACATAGAGTAATCTAGAGCATTGGCTCCTTACCTAACTCGCATTTATCGCGGATCACTCACCCGGCACGAAGTCTGAAGCCACTGGAAAAGATCCCTTGTGACTCCAGTTTATAAGAAAGGTAAAAGAACGGGCTCACAAAAATCACAAACCAATACTCCTAACTTCTGTTTGCTGCAGAATCCTTGACCATATTCTCATTTCAAATTTGGTAAACTTTCTTGAGACTGAGAAGCTTATGTCCACAAATCAGCACGGTTTTAGAAAGCATCGCTTGTGTGAAACTTGGCTTGCCCTTTTCTCACACGAAGTATCGAGAACTATGGGTGAAGGGCAACAGGCAGATTCGATATTTCTAGATTTCCGGAAAGCATTTGACACGATGCCCCCATTGCAGGCTGTAGCAAAGGTACGAGTGTATGGAATACATTCACAGATATGCAAGTGGCTTCTAATAGAATCCAGCATGTTGTCCTCGGCGGTGAGTGTTCATCAGAGACGAGGGTATCGTCAGGAGTGCCCCAGGCAAGTGTGATAGCACAGTTGTTGCTCTCTACATAAATGATTTGGCGGACAGGGTGGGCAGCAATCTGTGGTCGTTTTCTGATGATGTGGCGGTGTACGGTAAGGTGTCGAAGTTGAGTGAGTGTAGGAAGAAATTAGACGACAAGGCAGCTATCTGTCAATGTCGAAAAATGTACGTTAATGTGGATGGGTTGGAAAATCAAACCTACCGTGTTTGGATACAGTGTAACAAGTGTCTTGTTTAACACAGTCAAGTCGTTTAAATATCTGAGCGTAACATTGCAAAGTGATATGAGATGCAACCAGCACGTGAAAAGTGTGTTAGGGAAGGCAAATGGTCGGCTTCGGTTTATTGGGAGAATTTTAGGGAAGAGTGGTTCACCTGTAAAGGAGACCGCATATAGGACACTGGCACGACTTATTCTCGAGTACTACTCGAGTGTTTGGGATCCGATTGAAGGAAGACAGTGAATCAATTCAGAGGAGGGCGGCTAGATTTGTTACCGGTAGGTTAGAACAAAACATAAGTGTTACGGAGATGCTTCAGGAATTCAAATGGGAATCCCTGGAAGGAAGGCGACATTTTTTTCGAGAAATCCTGTTGAGAAAGTTTAGAGAACTGGCATTTGCAGCCACTAACATACACTGCGCATAAGGGCCGTGAAAATAACAGACAAAAAATTAGGGCTCATACAGAGGTGCACAGACAGTCATTTTTCCCTCGGTCTATTTGCAATGAGAGGAACAGGAGGGGAAATGACAAGTACAGGGTACTCCACCACGCTCCTTTTGGTGGCTTGCGTAGTATCTACCTAGATGTAGATGTACTATAGTGCCATCCTTGTCAAACAAAAGTTTGTAAGTGTCTGTATGTGTGAATTGTATTGTTTTTGTTGTTCTTAAATTGTAATATGAAGACATGTCCAGTATCCTTCTGAAAGTGATCTACGAATGAATAAAACTATTATTACTACCACTACTATTAATTATTATAACAATAATAGTAATATCATAGTAAAACCCCTTTTTGATGGCTACACATTGTGTTTCACAATTCATGTTACACAATTCTAGAGGTTGTAGAGGGGACTTAGTAGATCAAGTTTTATATAGGAGCCGATGTCCAGAAATGTCATCCGACGACACTACAGAGAGTGAAAGTTATGGTCGTCAGTGCCTGTAAATGTATGTATAATGCAGGGTGATACTGTGATGGTGTTACAAACATCCAAGGACGATGGAGACAGATAAACACATCCATTTGTGTTAAGGGGCACTGGTTCAGAAATGAACGAGTCGAAAGTTACAAGCAAAAATCTTCTGATACCTCTCACAACGCGGTACGTGTACCGGTGTTGTTGTTTTAAGAATGTAGGGTAGGTAACTTTGAGAGGTGGTAGTATGGAGGAAAACAAGATAAATGTGCACTAACCATTGTCTCTAAAATGCATAACTCGAGTATCTACAAGCACATGTTCATCTTCTCTAGTGCAAAACACTTCTCCCCTATTGAACATGTGCAGTTTAGAGCCGATGTTTACTGGGCATGTCCATACTGCCAACTCTGAAGATTGTCTACATTATAATATTTGCAACAATAGTAACGGTGCATGTATTCCACTGTCAGAAATACCACAACAGTTATCGCTTACAACTTTCGACTCGCTCGTTTCTGGTGCAGGGACCATTACCTCAAACTGAAACACTTATCCTTCTCCATCAACCTTGAAAGCTTGTAACATCATCACGGAATCACTCCTTTTATATACATACACTTACGGATGCTGGCACCTTGACACTGTAGAGTCATCGTATGATGTTTCGATACATATATTTCTACATAAAACCTGATCTACTAAGCCCCCTTTACAGACTCTAAAAGTTTGTAACACGAATTGTGAAACACCCTGTTCATTCATTCATCATTAAAATATAAAAGTAATTTCTCTCAAACAATGGAAAATCCAGGATGGAATAATGACGATATTATGAAAAGGACGGTAACTACTCACCAATAGACAGGCACAACAAAAAAACTGTCAAACAAAGTTTTCGGCACTGTCGGGCTGGGCTAGCACTTGGATGGGTGACCATCCGGTCTGCCGAGCGCTGTTGGCTAGCGAGGTGCACTCAGCCCTTGTGAGCCAAACTGAGGAGCTACTCGACTGAGAAGTAGTTGCTCCGGTCTCATGAAATGATATACGGCCGGGAGAGCGGTGTGATATCCTGAAGAATTAAATGAGTACTTTTTAAACTCAGTTAAAGAAATAAGTAACAGTATCAAAGCAACAAATTTATCTGCAATGAACCTTGTTGGAACACCACTGCCTGTTAACCTGGCATTTCAATGGAGGGCTGTCACACCTGCTGATGTTATAAAAGCCGTATCCAAATTTTCAGGTTCTACAAGTATGGACTGTTATTGGTTATCAAATAACATAATTAAAAAGACAATACACTCAATCGCCAAACCATTAGCTTATATTTTTAATATACGTGTAGAATTTGGAGTTTTTCCGGATGCACTCAAGGTATCAAAAGTTGTCCCAGTTTTTAAAAAAGGAGATAAACATCTCCCACAAAGCTACAGACCAATCTCCATTGTTCCAATATTCTCAAAGGTATTTGAGGCGCTGATAAACACACAAATAAGCAACTTCTTTGAAAAACACAATATCCTATGTATCAGCTTGGCTTTCGAAAGGGGAAGAACACAACAGGGGCCATCTTGGAAATCATTGACCAAACCTTAACAGCTTTTGAAAATAATAACATGGTATCACTGGTATTATGTGACCTAAGCAAAGCTTTCGATTGCATTCCTGTTGACATACTACTGGGGAAACTAGAGTTTTATGGGGTGAGAGGGAGCACTTTATCTGTGATAAATTCTTATTTAAGTAACCGAAAACAATTCGTTTCAGTCAGAAATTTAAATTCTTCCATCATGGAAATCAGCACAGGTGTACCACAAGGGTCTATCCTTGGACCCTTCTTCTTCATTGTCGCTATTAATGATTCACCTAAAAATATAGCTCAGCCTGTTGTGTGTTATGCTGACGATACAACACTACTTACCACACATCAGAAAATTTCAGATCTGAATAACCTAACAAAAGAAACAATAGATAAGGCCGTGGACTGGTTTGCAGCCAATAAGCTCCTATGCGACCCTGACAAAACACAACAACTTCTAATGGGAACATCAAATGAAGTAGGCAATAAGTCGGTAAAACTCTTAGGTATTCACATTGACTCAAAACTATATTGGGAGGAACATGTCAATCATGTATGTGAAAAAATATCTCGGGTGGCATACCTTCTCTTGAAACTACAGGAGGTAGTGAGCTTGGAGTACCTCAGGGTGACATACTTTGGGCTATTCCAGTCACATATTTCATACGGTCTGATTATATGGGGGCACTCCCCTCACATCAAAAACGTATTGAAATTACAAAAAAAAGTCATACGTATAATATGTAAAAGAGGTCATAGGGAGCACTGTCGTCCTCTTTTTTCCAGACTCAGAATACTTACAATTATAAATCTATACATCTATGTGTCTGTACTCTATATTAAAAATAATATTTCAGAATTTATTGCCAGAAGGAAAATACACGAACACAACACCAGGGCTAACGGTAATTTAGACATACCGCGCCACAGATTAGCGAGAACAGGAAATCCCCACAACGTTAACCCACTCAAAATGTTCAATAAACTGCCAGTTCATGTTCAGTCTATGGATACAAATTCTTTTAAAATTAAGTGGTACAGCTGGCTGTCAGATCATCCATTCTATGACATAAAGAATTCTTTGAGATGCCTGAGGAGAATATAAGCATTTAAAAGTTGTCTGTAGTTAAACATATTATTTTGTGCTGTGGTTAATCGTGTGTAATTACAAAGCTTAGACTATAAACAATAAAATACCATATTATATTAGATTATAAGATAAATTGTTGCGTTAACTTTTAAAAGCTATCCTTTGTAATTTGGTACACTGTCATGCTTCAAATGTATTCAATAATGTATTGACAGAAGTTTATTTTATTATTCTGTATGTACTAGTACATCTTGTATGACGAAGCCAATATCATTGCAAAATGATCTACGGTGAATTCTTGATGACAACGTGCCCCTCCATATCCGCATCCTGTGACGCCTATGATCTGAGGATGACACGGCGACCAGTCAGCACCATTGGGCCTTCCAAAGCCTGTCCGGACGGAGCTTTCCATAGCAATACTACTACGCTTGAATATCTTCAAAAGTATGAATACTAATTATTTTTTTAGAATTAACTGGCTTGGTTGAAAATTTTACGGCCACGAATTTTCAAAATTATAAGCACGTCACTCTCCATTCGCGCTGATAGATCGGACTTTGATAAGATGTTCCATGTAATAAATACAGGGTGTTACAAAAAGGTACGGGCAAACTTTCAGGAAACATTCCTCACACACGAAGAAAGAAAATATGTTATGTGGACATGTGTCCGGAAACGCTTACTTTCCATGTTAGAGCTCATTTTATTACTTCTCTTCAAATCACATTAATCATGGAATGGAAACACACAGCAACAGAACGTACCAGCGTGACTTCAAACACTTTGTTACAGGAAATGTTCAAAATGTCCTCTGTTAGCGAGGATACATGCATCCACCCTCCGTCGCACGGAATCCCTGATGCGCTGATGCAGCCCTGGAGAATGGCGTATTGTATCACAGCCGTCCACAATACGAGCACGAAGAGTCTCTACATTTTTAGTACCGGGGTTGCGTAGACAAGAGCTTTCAAATGCCCCCATAAATGAAAGTCAAGAGGGTTGAGGTCAGGAGAGCGTGGAGCCCACGGAATTGGTCCGCCTCTACCAATCCGTCGGTCACCGAATCTGTTGTTGGTTGGTTCTGAGCACTATGGGACTTAACATCTATGGTCATCAGTCCCCTAGAACTTAGAACTACTCAATCCTAACTAACCTAAGGACATCACACAACACCCAGCCATCACGAGGCAGAGAAAATCCCTGACCCCGCCGGGAATCGAACCCGGGAACCCGGGCGTGGGAAGCGAGAACGCTACCGCACGACCGAATCTGTTGTTGAGAAGCGTACGAACACTTCGACTGAAATGTGCAGGAGCTCCATCGTGCACGAACCACATGTTGTGTCGTACTTGTAAAGGCACATGTTCTAGCAGCACAGGTGAAGTATCCCGTATGAAATCATGATTACGTGCTCCATTGAGCGTAGGTGGAAGACCATGGGGCCCAATCGAGACATCACCAACAATGCCTGCCCAAACGTTCACAGCAAATCTGAGTTGATGACGCGATTGCACAATTGCGTGCGGATTCTCGCCAGCCCACACATGTTGATTGTGAAAATTTACAATTTGATCACGTCGGAATGAAGCCTCATCCGTAAAGAGAACATTTGCACTGGAATGAGGATTGACAGATTGTCGGATGAACCATTCGCAGAAGTGTACCCGTGGAGGCCAATCAGCTGCTGATAGTGCCTGCACACGCTGTACAGGGTACGGAAACAACTGGTTCTCCCGTAGCACTCTCCATACAGTGACGTGGTCAACGTTACCTTGTACAGCAGCAACTTCTCTGACGCAGACATTAGGGATATTTTCAACTGCACGCAAAATTGCCTCGTCCATTGCAGGTGTCCTCGTCGTTCTAGGTCTTCCCCAGTCGCGAGTCATAGGCCGGAATGTTCCGTGCTCCCTAAGAAGGCGATCAATTGCTTCGACCGTCTTCCTGTCGGGACACCTTCGTTCTGGAAATCTGTCGCGATACAAACGTACCGCGCCACGGCTATTGCCCCGTGCTAATCCGTACATCAAATGGGCATCTGCCAACTCCGAATTTGTAAACATTGCACTGACTGCAAAACCACGTTCGTGATGAACACTTGTCCACATAACATCTTTTCTTTATTGGTGTGTGAGGAATGTTTCCTGAAAGTTTGGCCGTACCTTTTTGTTACACCTGGTATAAATGATAATTATCTCAATAATATGACCACAACGTCAGCTGCTCAAATCACGACCAAGCTGCCTAATTATTCTCACAAAAACCCGCCGTCTGATCCACTATATGACCTACTAACAATTAACATTTAGTTAGTATGTTGTGTTATTGACCTAAGAAATCCAATACCGTACATATGTCTGTTCAAGAACACTTACATAGCCGGGTCTAGTGCAGCAGGGGATACAACCCGTCGGCTTTGAACAATGACGTCATTCCTTAGTCATAGATCTTAATGTCTTCACTTCGAGGCATAGATAATAAAGCAGTTCTGTGTTCTAATAAGCTTTTGCTGTTATGTTTCAATTTCGTTTTTTTACTGGTTGCTTAATAAAGTAGGATCAGTTTATTCTATCTCGTGAGATTTTTTTTTAAGCCAAAAAACACTAATCAGCTACTGAAGGCAGCTACAACACTAGAAGAATCGCTTCTCGGCTTTTGACAAGATATTGCTTAATAAAGTAGGATCAGTTTATTCTACCTCGTGAGATTTTTTTAAAAAAAGCCAAAAAGACACTATTGCTTAATAAAGTAGGATCAGTTTATTCTATCTCGTGAGATTTTTTTTAAAAAAGCCAAAAAAACACTATTGCTTAATAAAGTAGGATCAGTTTATTCTATCTCGTGAGATTTTTTTTAAAAAAGCCAAAAAAACACTATTGCGTAATAAAGTAGGATCAGTTTATTCTATCTCCTGAGATTTTTTTTTTTAAAGTCAAAAAACACTTATTACGTACTGAAGGGAGCTAGAACATTAAGAACAATCGCTTCTCGGCTTTTGACAAGATATTGCTTAATAAAGTAGGATCAGTTTATTCTATCTCGTGAGATTTTTTTTTTTAAAAAGTCAAAAAACACTTATGCTTTTGACAAGATCAATGTTTATCTCTCTCGCATTCCTTTGTTTCTCAACATTCTCCTCAGCTCTTTCATCTCTGTAATACATGCTCTCTGGCGACTTGTGACGTCATTGTTCAAAGCCGACGGGTTGTATCCCCTGCTGCACTAGTCCCGACATTTCGTCCCAAAATTACAAGGAAACAGAGACAAACGCAGTAACAAGAGATACAGAGCTCCTTTCTTTAAGTCATGGAACGAAGACATTAGTCAGCGTTACAAATAGGCTACATAGACCGAGGCACACGAACATTTAAACATCACATGAGTTCCTCGCATGGTGGAAAAGTATTATTTTCCGTCTGATTAAATACCATTATTCACTCGAGATTAGTTACACAGTTCAACAATGAAGAAGAAAAAGCATTGTGACGTTTCAACGCGCAACTAGAACTTCACGAGCGGCATGAACTTCAAAATTCGTACATGCATACACTTGTACGTATTATGTAACATACAAATTCGAAATGGCTGGAAATAAATTAATTTGATAACTAAAACAAAGTCTTTAGTTTCATATTTCTTATACCTCCATTCAAGTCTGTTACCGTATCAATGGATGGAAATTAAATTACGTTCAGAAATATTACTACGCTTGCAGGTATGTGATGACGATATTTTTTGCTCTACAGTTTATGAGCGAAAAATATACCTATTCAAAAAAATCAGATAAAATTCACTTGACGCCTTCCTGAGAGACAATCTCCACTCATTCCAAATTAATAATATAAGTGTAGACCAGATGTGGCTTAAATTCAGAGTAATAGTATTGGCAGCAATTGAGAGATTTGCACCAAATAAACTAACAAACGGCGGAGCTGATCCTCCCTGCTACACAAAACAGGTTAGAACACTGTTGCAGAAACAACGAAACAAACATGCCAAATTTAAAAAGACGCAAAATTCCCAAGATCGGCGATCTTTTACAGAAACTCAAAATTTTGCGCCGAGTTCTACGCGAGACGCCTATAACAGTTACCACAAGGAAACTTTGTCTCGAAACCTGGCAGAAAATCCAAGGAGATTCTGGTCGTATGTGAAGTATGTTAGCGGCAAGAAACAACCAATGCCTTCTCCGCGCGACAACAATGGAATACTACCGAAGACAGTGCTGCCAAAGCAGAGTTACTAAACACAGCCTTCCGAAATGCCTTCACAAAAGAAGAGGGAGTAAATATTCCGGAATTCGAATCGAGAACAGCTGCCAGCATGAGTAACGTAGAAGCAAGTATCCTCGGAGTAGTGAAGCAACTTAAATCACTTAATAAAAGCAAGTCTTCTGATCCAGACTGTATACCAATTAGGTTCCTTCCGGAGTATGCTGATGCATTAGCTGCATACTTAACAATCACATACAAGCGTTCGCTCGACGAAAGATCCGTACCCAAAGACTGGAAAGTTGCACAGGTCACACCAATATTCGCCGGCCGAAGTGGCAGTGCGGTTAAAGGCGCTGCGGTCTGGAACCGCAGGACCGCTACGGTCGCAGGTTCGAATCCTGCCTCGGGCATGGATGTTTGTGATGTCCTTAGGTTAGTTAGGTTTAGCTAGTTCTAAGTTCTAGGGGACTAATGACCTCAGCAGTTGAGTCCCACAGTGCTCAGAGTCATTTGAACCACACCAATATTCAAGAAAGGTAGTAGGAGTAAACCACCAAATTACAGGCCTGTCGGGTTCAGCTAAACTGGTGGCTGTCCGAACTTTGCTTAAAGTGATTCAGAAGAATAAAGACCTTCAGTTCAGCAACAATAACTTTTTTGCGAGCGCGTATCTGACGACGCCCGGCATGCATGGACCGATCGGAGTTACAAAATTTGCTTCCGGCCTCTACAGAAGGATCCTTAATCCTGGGATAACTTCCGTAGTTATTAGAGAGAAAACAGTACTTGTCCACACAAGCCAGGAGGCACGGAACTACTAACTCAAAAAACAAGGAATAATAATAATAAACAGAACGTATATAAAAGCTAGAAAACACAGCGCCTCTAGAGGCTGGGCGCGGAACTACACAAACGTCGTGTACAGTAATTACGACCGCACAGCACTGCAGTGACACACACACACACACACACACACACCGGCGAGCTTGAATTAGCGCGCGGCAGCGTCGCTACCGGCCCATATCGATATGCAGCAGGATTTTAGAACATATAATGTTTTCGAACATAATGAATTACGTCGAAGAAAAGGTCTATTGACAGTCAACATGGGTTTAGAAAACATCTTTCTTCTGAAACACAACTAGCTCTTTATTCACACAAAGTGTTGAGTGCTATTGACAAAGGATTTCAGATCTATTCCGTATTTATGGATTTCCAGAAGGCTTTTGACACTGTACCACACAAGCGGCTCGTAGTGAAATTGCGTGTTTATGGAATATCGTCTCAGTTATGTGACTGGATTTGCGATTTCCAGTCAGAGAGGTCACAGTTCGTAGTAATTGACGGAAAGTCATGGAGTAAAACACAAGTGATTTCAGACGTTCCCCCGCAGTGGCTAGCACACTGGACTCGCATTCGGAAGGACGACGGTTCAATCCCGCGTCCGGCCATCATGATTTAGGTTTTCCGTGATTTCCCTAAATCGCTCCAGGCAAATGCCGGGATGGTTCCTTTGAAAGGGCACGGCCGACTTCCTTCCCCATCCTTCCCTACTCCTATGAGACCGATGACCTCTCTGTCTGGTCTCCTTCCCCAAACAACCCCAACCCTCAGACGTTCCCCAAGGTAGTGTTATAGGCCCTTTGCTGCTCCTTATCTATATAAACGATTCTGGAGACAATCTGAGCAGCCGTCTTCGGTTATTTGCAGATGACGCTGTCATTTATCGACTATTAAAGTCATCAGAAAATCAAAACATACTGCAAAACGATTTAGAAAAGATACCTGAATGGTGCGAAACGTGGCACTTGACTCTAAATAACGAAAAGTGTGAAGTCATCCACAAGAGTGCTAAAAGGAACTCGTTAAACTTCGATTACACGATAAATCAATCTAATCTAAAAGCCGTAAATTCAACTAAATACCTAGGTATTACAATTACGAACAACTTAAATTGGAAGGACAACACAGAAAATGTTGTGGGGAAGGCTAACCAAAGATTGCGTTTCATTGGCAGGACATGTAGAAAATGTAACAGACCTGCTAAGGAGACTGCCTACACTACGCTTCTCCGTCCTCTTTTAGAATACTGCTGCGCAGTGTGGGATCCTTACCAGATAGGACTGACGGAGAACATCGAAAAAGTTCAAACAAAGGCAGCTCACTTTGTTTTATCACGAAATATGGGAGAGAGAGTCACAGAAATGATACAGGATTTGGGATGGACATCATTAAAAGAAAGGCGTTTTTCGTTGCGACGGAATCTTCTCACGAAATTCCAATCACCAAGTTTCTCCGCCGAATGCGAAAATATTTTGTTGACACCGACCTACAAAGGGAGGAACGATCACCACGATAAAATAGGGAAATCAGAGCTCGTACGGAAAGATATAGGTGTTCATTCTTTCCGCGCGCTATACGAGATTGGGATAATAGAGAATTGTGAAGGTGGTTCGATGAACCCTCTGCCAGGCACTTAGATGTGATTTGAAGAGTATCCATGAAGATGGAGATGTAGATGTGATGTATTGGTCGTGCCTTACGTGCAAAACGATGGTATTTTCCATTAATTTAACCACTACTTATACATGGTCAATATTAACAAAAAAACCCAAACTACAGGGACGAATTGCTGATCTTATGAACGTATGTCTGGAATTGCATCGTTGCCAATGTACACTGCTGGCCACCGTAAATGCAACACCCTGAAGGAAGCATCCGAATCAAGTGAAATTTACACAATGGGTTTGCAGCGATGAGATATGCGACTGATTAGAATTTCAGCGCAGACGCACATCACGCGCGCCTGTGGCGCCACCTCATAGCGCCATTTAAGGCTTGGCGATTTCGACGAGTGTACGTTCGGCACGTGTGTTCACCTTGTGGTTGTTTCACAAGACGATCAGTTATGCCTCGTAGACAACAGCGAACATCGTTTGATCAAGTATCCGATCTCGACAGAGGAAGGATAGTGGCTTACCGAGATTGTGGATTATCATACAGAGAAATCGCTAGTCGTGTTGGACGAAACCAAACAACTGTAATGCGGATATGTGACCGTTGGATGCAGGAGGGTACGACGGACCGACGTGGTCGATCGCATTCACCTCGGTGCACCACTGCACGTGCTGATAGGCAAATTGTGCGCATGGCAGTGACGGATCGCTCAGTGACATCCCGAACCGTAGCACAGCACATTGCGTCTGTAACGCATCATCCAGTGTCTGCGCGTACCATTCGACGCCGTTTGCAGCAGAGTGGTCTGTCCGCAAGACGTCCATTGCTTCGTCTACCACTGGCGCAGAACCACAGACGTCTCCGTCGCCAATGGTGCGATGACAGACGGATGTGGACGGCAGAATGGAATGACGTTGTCTTTACTGACGAGGCACGCTTCTGTCTGCAGCACCAGGAAGGTCGGATTCGAGTGTGGAGACACCGTGGAGAGAGGATGCTGGACAGCTGCATTATGCACCGCCACACTGGTCTTGCACCGGGTATTATGGTATTCGATATTACTCTCGCACGCCTCTAGTACGCATTGCCGGTACTTTAAACAGCCGGCGCTACATATCCGAGGTGCTGGAGCCAGTTGTCCTTCCTTACCTTCAGGGCTCGGCCACAGCCATATTTCAACAGGATAATGCGCGACCACACGTGGCACGCATTGTCCAAAGGTTCTTCGTCAATAACCAGATTGAATTGCTTCCCTGGCCGGCTCGCTCTCCGGATCTTTCGCCGATAGAAAACATGTGGTCCATGGTTGCTCAACGAGTGACCCAGATTACATCCCCAGCTGCCACACCAGATGATCTTTGGCAACGTGTGGAAGCTGCTTGGGCTGCTGTACCCCAGGAACACATCCAACGTCTCTTTGACTCAATGCCGAGACGTGTGGCAGCGGTCATCTCCAACAATGGCGGCTACTCTGGCTACTGATTCTGGCAGGAACCACATGCCACAGACGTCTGTAAACGTAATCAGTTGATACTTGGTCAACATGTTATCTACAAAATAAATTTTGTTGTGCTACCTCTTGTCTTTCTTGGTGGCATTTACGGTGGCCAGCAGTGTAGATGGTGCTGACGAATGATATTTTCTCTGATAACGTGCCGCGTGTTCCATGTGAGACGCAGGCTGTGTGACTGGCGCAGCGTAGTGTAAGGAACTGAATGGTCCGGTAATCGTGTCGGGAACAAGTCGAGATGGTGTTCGTGGACGGCCGAGCAGATAGAAACGATCGAGAGATAGCACGGCTATACCGAAACAAGTACACTCACAGACACCAACCACACCACACAATATTTCTACCCTTTAGGGCGGCTGCAAAATACTAACGCGAATTCTTTACAGACGAATGGAAAAACTAGTAGAAGCCGACCTCGGGGAAGATCAGTTGGGACTCCGTAGAAATGTTGGAACACGTGAGGCAATACTGACCCTACGACTTATCTTAGCAAATAGATTAAGGAAAGGCAAACCTACGTTTCTAGCATTTGTAGACTTAGAGAAAGCTTTTGACAATGTTGACTGGAATACTCACTTTCAAATTCCAAAGGTGGCAGGGGTAAAATACAGGGAGCGAAAGGCTATTTACAATTTGTACAGAAACCAGATGGCAGTTATAAGAGTCGAGGGGCATCAAAGGGATACTGTGGTTGGGAAGGGAGTCAGACAGGGTTGCAGCCTCTCCCAGATGTTATTCAATCTGTATATTCAACAAGCAGTAAAGGAAAGAAAAGAAAAATTCGGAGTAGGAATTAAATTCCATGGAGAAGAAATAAAAACTTTGAGGCTCGCGGATGACATTGTAATTCTGTCAGAGACAGCAAAGGACTTGGAAGAGCAGTTGAACGGAATGGACAGTGTCTTGAAAGATGGGTATAAGATGAACATCAACAAAAGCAGAACGAGAATAATGGGATGTAGTCGAATTAAATCGGGTGATGCTGAGGGAGTTACGAAATCAGAAACTTAACGTAGTAAAGGAGTTTTGCTATTTGGTGAGCAAAATAACTGATGATGGTCGAAGTAGAGAGGATATAAAATGCAGACTGGCAATGGCAAGGAAAGCGTTTCTGAAGAAGAGAAATTAGTTAACACTGAGAAATATAGATTTAAGTGTCAGGAAGTCGTTTCTGAAAGTATTTGTATGGAGTGTAGCCAAGTATGGAAGTGAAACATGGACGATAAACAGTTTGGACAAGAAGAGAATAGAAGCTTTCGAAATGTGGTGCTACAGAAGAATGCTGAAGATTAGATGGGTAGATCTCATAACTAATGAGGAAGTATTCAAAAAAATGGTTCAAATAGCTCTGAGCACTATGGGACTTAACATCTATGGTCATCAGTCCCCTAGAACTTAGAACTACTTAAACCTAACTAACCTAAGGACATCACACAACACCCAGCCATCACGAGGCAGAGAAAATCCCTGACCCCGCCGGGAATCGAACCCGGGAACCCGGGCGTGGGAAGCGAGAACGCTACCGCACGACCACAAGATGCGGGCGAGGAAGTATTGAATAGGATTGGGGAGAAGAGAAGTTTGTGGCACAACTTGACTAGAAGAAGGGATCGGTTGGTAGGACATGTGTTAAGGCATCAAGGGATCACCAATTTAACATTGGAGGGCAGCGTGAAGGGTAAAAATCGTAGAGGGAGACCAAGAGATGAATACACTAAGCAGATTCAGAAGGATGTAGGCTGCAGTAGGTACTTGGAGATGAAGAAGCTTGCACAGGATAGAGTAGCATGGAGAGCTGCATCAAACCAGTCTCAGGACTGAAGACCACAACAACATCAACAGGGCGTTTGTGTCATCACGGGTCCATTCAGATAAATGAACGTGCAAGGAAGCAGCGGACTGTGCGTGCACCAGATTTGGAGGACCGGGTTCTACAGGATATTGAGATGAACCCTGGTACAAACTCCAGGAAGTGGCCCACCAACATGGTGTAAGCCTCTTATCTGTATCCTCATGACAGCCGCGACTCATCCTATCGTCTGCAACGAGTGCAAGGATTCTCAGCAGCGGATTTCTACATCTGCATATACAGGGTGGTCCATTGATCGCGACGCGGCCAAATATCTTACGAAACAAGCGCCAAACGAAAAAACTACAAAGAACGAAACTTGTCTAGCTTGAAGGGGCAAACCAGATGGCGCTATGTTTGGCCCGCTAGATGGCGCTGCCATAGGTCAAACGGATATCAACTGCGCTTTTTAAAATAGGAACCCCTATTTTTTATTACATATTCGTGTAGTTCGCAAAGAAATGTGAAAGTTTTAGTTGGACCAGTTTTTTCGCTTTTTGACAGATGGTACTGTAATAGTCACAAACGTGCAAGTACGTGGTATCACGTAACATTCCGCCAGTGTGGACGGTATTTGCTTCGTGATACATTACCCGTGTTAAAATGGATCGTTTACCAATTGCGGAAAAGGTCGATATCGTGTTGATGTACGGCTATTGTGATGAAAATGCACAACGGGCTTGTGCTATGTATGCTGCTCGGTATCCTGGACGACATCATCCAAGTGTCCGGACCGTTCGCCGGATAGTTGCGTTATTTAAGGAAACAGGAAATGTTCAGCCACATGTGAAACGTCAACCACGACCTGCAACAAATGATGATACCCAAGCAGGTGTTTTAGCTGCTGTCGCGGCTAATTCGCACATTAGTATCAGACAAATTCCGCGAGATCGGGAATCTCAAAGGCGTCGGTGTTGAGAATGCTACATCAACATCGACTGCATCCGTACCATATTTCTATGCACCAGGAATTGCATGGCGACGACTTTGAACGTCGTGTACAGTTCTGCCACAGGGCACAAGACAAATTACGCGACGATGACAGATTTTTTGCACGCGTTCTAATTTGCGACGAAGCATCATTCACCAACAGCGATAACGTAAATCGGCATAATATGCACTATTGGGCAACGGAAAATCCACGATGGCTGCGACAAGTGGAACATCAGACACCTTGGCGGGTTAATGTATGGTGCGGCATTATGGGAGGAAGGATAATTGGCCCCCATTTTATCGATGGCAATCTACATGGTGCAATGTATGCTGATTTCCTACGTAATGTTCTACCGATGTTACTACAATATGTTTCACTGCATGAGAGAATGCTGATGTACTTCCAACATGGTGGATGTCCGACACATAGCTCGCGTGCGGTTGAAGCGGTATTGAATAGCATATTTCATGACAGGTGGATTGGTTGTCGAAGCACCATACCGTGGACCGAACGTTCACCGGATCTGACGTCCCCGGATTTCTTTCTGTGGGGAAAGTAGAAGGATATTTGCTGTCGTGATCCACCGACAACGCCTGACAACATGCGTCAGCGCATTGTCAATGCATGTGCGAACATTACGGAAGGCGAACTACTCGCTGTTGAGAGGAATGTCGTTACACGTATTGCCAAATGCATTGAGCTTGACGGACATCATTTTCCGCATTTATTGCATTAATGTGGTATTCACAGGCAAACACACTGTAACAGCATGCGTTCTCAGAAATGATGAGTTCACAAAGAGAACATGTATCACATTTGAACAACCGAAATAAAATGTTCAAACGTCCTTACGTTCTGTATTTTAATTTTAAAAACCCGGCTGTTACCAAATGTTCGACTAAAACTGTGAGCTATATGTTTGTGACTATCACAGTGCCATCCATCACAAAGCGAAAAAAGTGGTCCAACTACAACATTTATATTTCTTTACGTACTACACGGATATGTAATTAAAAATGGGGGTTCCCATTTAAAAAAAAACGCAGTTGATATCCGTTTGACCTATGGCAGCGCCATCTAGCTGGCCAACCATAGCGCCATCTGGTTCCCCCCCTCAAGCTAGACGAGTTTCGTTCTTTGCAGTTTTTTCGTTTGACGCTTATTTCGTGAGATATTTGGCCCGGTCACGATCAATGGGCCACCCTGTTTACTGCAGTCAGACGCGCTTTTTTCCAGTCGCTTGGGACTTCGCGCTGGGCGAGAGCGTCACATAAATGCGAGCTAGGTAAGGGGCGAATGCCGTAGAGTGCTCTTTGTAAAATCGAACTGGGCTTCTATCTGGCCTGATGGTTTGTTTGGTTCCAAATCTTTCAGTCGTTTCTCTACACCAGGGATGCTTACTACTACGTCGTCCATGCTGGAGTCTGTCCGATGGTCAAATGGCGGTATGTTTGTACGACTCTCCCGCGTGAACGGTTTCTCGAACGTGAAATTTAAAACTTCGAGTTTCGTTTTGCTGTCTTTAACTGCCGCGCCAGACTGGTCAATAAGTGACTGAACGGAAGCCTTAGTCCGCTTAGCGAATTATATAAACCAGAAATTTCTTGGGTTCTGTGCACATATCTTTTTCTCAGGTGCAACGGTGATAGTTGTACGCTTTGCGCATAGATCTTCTCACAGACGCACTAATCTCTACCAGCCTTTGCTTGTCGTCATTCGTGCATTCGCTTTTGAACCTACAGTGCAATATCTACATCTACATCTACATTTATACTCCACAAGTCACCCAATGGTGTGTGGTGGAGGGTACTTTACGTGCCACTGTCGTTACCTCCCTTTCCTGTTCCAGTCGCCTATGGTGCGCGGGAAGAACGACTGCCGGAAAGCCTCCGCGCGCTCTAATCTCTCTAATTTTACATTCGTGATCTCCTCGGGAGGTATAAGTAGGGGGAAGCAATATATTCCATACCTCATCCAGAAACGCACCCTCTCGAAACCTGGACAGCGACCTACACCACGATGCAGAGCGCCTCTCTTGCAGAGTCTGCCACTCGAGTTTGCTAAACATCTCCGCTTACCATATAACCCTGTGACGAAACGCGCCGCTCTTCTCTGGATCTTCTCTGTCAACCCGACCTGGTACGGATCCCACACTGATGGGCAATACTCAAGTATAGGTCGAACGAGTGTTTTGTAAGCCACCTCCTTTGTTGATGGACTACATTTTCTAAGGACTCTCCCAATGAATCTCAACCTGGCACCCGCCTTACCAACAATTAATTTTAAAAGATCATTCCACTTCAAATCGTTCCGTACGCATACTCCCAGATATTTTACAGAAGTAACTGCTACCAGTGTTTGTTCCGCTATCATATAATCGTACAATAAAGGATCCTTCTTTCTATGTATTCACAATACATTTGTCTACGTTAAGGGTCAGTTGCCACTCCCTGCACCAAGTGCCTATCCGCTGCAGATCTTCCTGCATTTCGCTGCAATTTTCTAATGCTGCAACTTCTCTGTATACTACAGCATCATCCGCGAAAAGCCGCATGGAACTTCCGACTCTATCTACTAGGTCTTTATGTATATATTGTCAAAAGCAATGGGCCCATAACACTCCCCTGTCTCACGCCAGAGGTTACTTTAACGTCTGTAGACGTCTCTCCATTGGGAACAACATGCTGTGTTCTGTTTCCTAAAAACTCTTCAGTCCAGCCACACAGCTGGTCTGATATTCCGTAGGCTCTTACTTTATCAGGCGACAGTGCGGAACTGTATCGAACGCCTTCCGGAAGTCGAGGAGAATGGCATCTACCTGGGAGCCTGTATCTAATATTTTCTGGGTCTCACGAACAAATAAAGCGCTTTTGCTTCCTCAGTATTTGCCGAATGTCATTATTTATCGATGGTGTGTCTTTTCCATCCTTCATCCACTTACTAGGCACGTAGCTCTCCAGACCACGATTTACAGTCTGCTTAAACTTTGTCAATAATTCCTCTACATCCATCTTACTGGAGCTAATTGACGCCAACTTACTGTCTAACTGAGACTCTAATAACTGCTTATCTGCTCTATCTAGCAGAAACAGTCTTCTAGCCTTCTTCATCGATTTCGAAATGGTTTAAATGGGTCTGAGCACTATGGGACTTAACTTCTGAGGTCATCAGTCCCTCAGAACTTAGAACTACTTAAACCTAACTAACCTAAGGACATGACACACATCCATGCCCGATGCAGGATTCGAACCTGCGACCGTAGCGGTCACGCGGCTCCAGACTGTAGCGCCTAGAAACGCACGGCCACTCCGGCCGGCCTTGATCAATTTATTAGTTTTCGTAATCATAGTTGCTGTAATTACATCTTGATCGCTAATTCCCTTTTCTATACTGAAATTGTTGATAAGGTCCGGCACATTTGTAGGTACAAGGTCTAAGATCTTTCCACTGCATGTGGGGTGCCGAGCATGCTGCTCAAGACAATTTTCAGAGAACGTATTCAATAGCACGAACGCTTGGCATATTTCTTTCATTTAACTAAGGCATTTGATTGTGTTGATCACAAAATATTGCTCCAGAAGATGGACCGTTACGGAATATGGGGAGTAGCTCACAATTGGTTCACCTATTACCTTAGCAACAAGCAACAAAGGGTCATAATTCACAATGTTGATAACGGCTGTGATGTGGGGTCTGAATGGGATACGGTCAAGTGGGGGTTGCCCCTGGGGTCAGTGTTGGGGCCGCTCCTGTTCCTTATTTATATAAATGATATGCCCTCTAGTATTACGGGTAACTCTAAAATATTTATGTTTGCTGATGACACTAGCTTGGTAGTAAACATTGGCTCGGTTTCAAGTAGAGCAGTACATGACCTCAATTCATGGCTTGTAGAAAATAAACTAACGTTAAATCACAGTAAGACTCAGTTTTTACAATTTCTAACACACAATTCAACAAAACCTGACGTTTTAATTTCACAAAATGGGCATATGATTAGTGAAACTGAGCAGTTCAAATTTCTAGGTGTTCAGGTAGACAGTAAGCTGTCGTGGAAAGCCCACGTTCAGGATCTTGTTCAAAGACTTAATACTGCCATTTTTACTCTAGTCTACTTTGCTTATTTTCATTCGCTATTGTCGTATGGTATTATATTTTGGGGTAACTGTTGTCATTCTAAAAGGATATTTTTGGCTCAGAAACGGGCGGTTCGGGCAATAAGTGGTGTGAGTTCACGAACCTCTTGTCGACCTCTGTTCACGAGTCTGGGTATTTTGACATTGGCCTCTCAATATGTATATTCCTTATTGTCGTTTCTTGTTACCAATATTAGATTATTCCCAAGAATAAGCAGCTTTCGCTCGGTTAACACTCGGCAGAAATCAAACCTGCATTTTGATCGGACTTCCTTCCAACTCTTGTTCAAAAAGGTGTGCAGTATACTGCTGCATCCGTTTTCAATAAGCTGCCACTCGAATTCAAAAATCTTAGCAGTAATCCAAGCGCTTTCAAATCGAAACTGAAGAGTTTCCTCATGGGTCACTCTTTCTATTCTGTCGAGGAGTTCTTTGAAAAATTAAGCTGATTTTTACTGTATTGCTGATAGCGTTTACTTAAACTTATGGACGGACTTTTTTAAGGTTCATGAACATTTATTTTTATCTGTTATTACGTTTATGTTGTAATTTCATGTAGTGACACGTTCCATGACCTTGGAGATTTGCTCCTCAATTTGGTCCTACGGAAGTTGGCGAGTAAATAAATAAATAAATAAAAAGCATTTCGCATGACTGTCTGTCTGTCTGCCCTCCCCCCCGGCAAGTAATCCATAGACAACACAGCGTATACTTGGCAGGTTAAAGTCACTTTCAAGTAGTATTGTTGCATGAGCTGAGTATTTACGCGCTATTGACCGTAGACTTTCTTTGGACGACTCTAGAACTGTGACAGCAGATTCGGGTGGCCGGTAAAAACATCCAACAATTAACCTGGTTCCGCCTACACCTGGGTACGCGACCAGGCGACTTAACTGCCATTTTCGACTTCAATAGAGACAATATTTTTGTCAACTGCAATGAACTCTTCCCCTCCTATGGCCTGTAATCTGCCTTTCCCATACACGTTCCACGACTCGCCAAGTGTCTCAGAGCTTTCCACTTCGGGTGTCTGCGAGCTCTCGATCCCAAAAATAATTTGAGCGCGAGAACTTTCCGGGAGGACAGTTAATTCGGGAACTTTATTACGAATATGAAACTTCCTGGCAGATTAAAACTGCGTGCCGGACCGAGACTCGAACTCGGGACCTTTACCTTTCGCGGGCAAGTGCTCTACCATCTGAGCCACCGAAGCACGACTCACGCCCGGTCCTCACAGCTTTACTTCTGCCAGTACCTCGTCTCCTACCCTCCAAACTTAACAGAAGCTGTCCTGCGAACCTTACAGAACTAGCACTCCTGGAAGAAAGGATATTGCGGAGACATGGCTTAGCCACAGCCTGGGGGATATTTCCAGAATGAAATTTTCACTCTGCAGATGAGTGTGCGCCGATATGAAACTTCCTGGCAGGTTAAAATTGTGTGCCGGACCGACACTCAAACTCGGGACCTTTTCCTTTCAAGGGCAAGTGCTCTACCAACTGAGCTACCAAGGAGTTCTAGTTCTGCAAGGTTCGCAGGAGAGCTTCTGCAAAGTTTGGAAGGTAGGAGACGAGATACTGGCAGAAGTAAAGCTGTGAGGACCGGGCGTGAGTCGCGCTTGGGTAGCTCAGCTGGTAGAGCACTTGCCCGCAATTGGTAAAATTACACGGGTAATGTATCACGAAGCAAACACCGTCCGCACTGGCGGAATGTTACGTGATACCACGTAATTATACGTTTCTGACTATTACAGTACCATCTATCACAAAGCGAAAAAAGTGGTCCAGCTAAAACATTCATATTTCTTTACGTACTACACGAATATGTAATAAAGAATGGGGATTCCTATTTTTTAAAAAACGCAGTTGATAATTGTTTCACCTACGGCAGCGCCATGTAGCGGCCCAACGATAGCGCCATTTGGTTTCCCCTTCAAGCTAGACAAGTTTCGCTCTTTGTAGTTTTTTCGTTTTTTAGCGGCCCTATACGTATATTCCACTGTCAGAGGAATGAGGATGATTTTCTATTACAGCTTTCAATTCGGTTGTTTCCCTCACCTCAAAACGATGCATTTAATTTTCTCCAAAATCTTTGACAGTCTGTAACAGTGTGCGATTTGCAGGGGCGATGGGGGGGGAGGGGGGATTTCCCCCTCTCTGCATCAGACCATCCCCTCCTCTGGTTTTAGTTTATGCATCCCAACCTGGCATGTTTGTTCCCACGCACTGGAGTAAAACTTTACATATAATTTAAATTTGTGGAGCCGAACACTGAAAGTTTTTAATACAGTCTTACTATTAATACTATTAATATGTTTGCTTATTAATTTAGAAAAAGTGTAATCTACTAGTTATTGTTGTTGTCTTCAGTCCAGAGACTGATTTGATGCAGCTCTCCATGCATGTAGCATTTCAAAACGTTTAGAACTAAATCATCATTAACATGTTGTCATTGTTGCTTTCGTCTAAGGTGCGTCATCCGTTTACTTGCGAGCTTGTATCATGATGGACGAAAGTACAACGGTTTCCAATAAAACTTGTTTAATAATATATATACGTTTGTCCTTTGAGGGAGTTGCTTGCGATTATTTTTTTGACATTGTTGAATGAGAAAGTGGGACAGGAGAATGCATTTTCAGCACACTGTTAGCAGCTCTTGAAAAGTATGGCATTACAAATGATGAACTAAAAAACCACCTTGTAGGTGTCGCAACAGATGGTGGCTCAACAATGTTTGCACCTTACAAAAGCGTAGCCGCTCTACTGCGTAGTCATTTACCAAGGAGTTCTAGTTCTGCAAGGTTCGCAGGAGAGCTTCTGTAAAGTTTGGAAGGTAGGAGACGAGATACTGGCAGAAGGATTTAACTGTCGTTCATTGTATGAACCACAAAATGAAATTAAAAAAATGGCTCTGAGCACTATGGGACTCAACTGCTGAGGTCATTAGTCCCCTAGAACTTAGAACTAGTTAAACCTAACTAACCTAAGGACATCACAAACATCCATGCCCGAGGCAGGATTCGAACCTGCGACCGTAGCGGTCTTGTGGTTCCAGACTGCAGCGCCTTTAACCGCACGGCCACTTCGGCCGGCCAAATGAAATTAGCTGACCACGATGTTATGAATGATGTATACCATATAAAGGTTTTTTTTAGATTCCTTATATTCTGTGTTTTCTCGAAGTCCCAAAAATTAGACTACTACAAAGTGTTTCACAAGAATTATCCTCGCAGCTATTAAAAGTAGGCCATATTTTTCGCGTACGTCGGGTTGCTTCCTCATTTAATGCTTTTCCAGCTTTTCTTGAAAGTCACAATTCTCTTGTCCATCTCTTTGAAAAACTGAGACATCATGGTTCCTGATCAACTCAGGAGAGATCTAAATTTGAAGGTTTACTAAAACATCTCACAAAGTGGCTTTTCTGATAGTGCATATGCATGAATAGTGAGTTTCGGCATTAACATCTATTTATAAATAACTGTTTAACCATGGGTAACGCCACGGTCCAAGCTAGTAACATATATAATTGTACTAATACCCTAAGACATCCCACCCACTGGTAAAAGCACAAATCACACACTGGTGTGTAACACCATCACGGAATCACCCAGCATATCAGAAATGTGTACGCGACGAAAAGCCTATTGTGCTACATAAGACGTTGGCCTTCCATGACCCGCCCACCTGTTCTCTCACCGCTACGATATTTCAAAAGAAACTGCCGGCACTCGTCTAAACGCATGAGCCAGCGAAAGGTTCAACTCGGCCAAGGACAAGCAATTGGCGCGAGAGGCAGCCTACAATCGTTTTCTCCGAGATTGCTGCATGTGCTATACGTCCTTACTGACAGCCACTAGATGGGGCTACGAAATACACTACTGGCCATTAAACTTGCTACATCACGAAGATGATGTGCTACAGACGCGAAATTTAACCGACAGGAAGAAGATGCTGTGATAGACAAATGATTAGCTTTTCAGAACATTCACACAAAGTTGGCGCCAGTGGCGACACCTACAACGTGCTGACATGAGGAAAGTTTCCAACCGATTTCTCAAACACAAACTGCAGTTGACCGGCGTTGCCTGGTGAAACGTTGTTGTGATGCCTCGTGTAAGGAAGAGAAATGCGCACCATCACGTTTCCGACTTTGATAAAGGTCGGATTGTAGCCTATCGAGATTGCGGTTTATCGTATCGCCACATTGCTGCTCGCGTTGGTCGAGATCCGATGACTGTTAGCAAAGTATGGCATCGGTGCGTTCAGGAGGGTAATACGAAACGCCGTGCTGGATCCCAACTGCCTCGTATCACTAGCATTCGAGATGACAGGCATCTTATCCGCACGGCTGTAACGGATCGTGCAGCCACGTCTCGATGGTGTACTCGACGACGAACCTGGGTGCACGAATGGGAAAACGTCGTTTTTTTTCGGATGAATCCAGGTTCTGTCTACAGCATCAGGATGGTCGCATCCGTTTTTGGCGACACCGCGGTGAACGCACATTGGAAGCGAGTATTCGTCATCGCCATACTGGCGTATCACCCGGCGTGACGGTATGGGCTGCCATCGCTTACACGTTTCGGTCACCTCTTGTTCGTATTGACGGCACTTTGAACAGTGGACGTTACATTTCAGATGTGTTACGACCCGTGACTCTACCCCTCATTCGATCCCTACGAAACCCTACATTTCAGCAGGATAATGCACGACCGCATGTTGCAGGTCCTGTACGGGCCTTTCTGGATGCAGAAATATTTCGACTGATGCCCTGGCTAGCACATTCTCCAGATCTTTCACCAATTGAAAACGTCTGGTCAATGGTGGCCGAGCAACTGGCTCCTCACAATACGCCAGTCACTACTCTTGATGAAGTATGGTATTGTGTTGAAGCTGCATGGGCAGCTGTACCTGTACACGCCATCCAAGCTCTCTCTGACTCAACTCCCAGGCGTATCAAGACTGTTCTGGGTACTGATTTCTCAGGATCTATGACCCCCAAATTGCGTGAAAAAAAGTAATCATATGTCAGTTCTGGTATAATATATTTGTCCGATGAATACCCGTTTATCATTTGCAGTTCTTCTTGGTGTAGCAATTTTAATGGCCAGTAGGGTAATACTATGCATTGGTTATACACTGAAGTGCCAAAGAAACAGGTATAAGCATGCGCATTCAAATACAGAGGTATATAAACAGGCAGAATACGGCGCTACAGTTGGCAATGCCTCTATAAGACAACAAGTGTCTGGCGCAGTTGTTAGATCGGTTACTGCTGCTACAATGCCAGGTTTTCAAGATTTAAGTGAGTTTTAACGTGGTTTTATAGTCGGCGCACAGCATCTCCGAGGTGGCGATGAAGTGGGGATTTTCCAGTACGACCATTTCACGAATATACCATGAAAATCAGGAAACCAGTAAAACCTCTAATCCCGACATCGCTGCGGGCGGAAAAAGATACTGCAAGATCGGGAGCAACGACGGCTGAAGAGAATCGTTCAACGTGACACAAGTGCAGATTTCAGTGCTGGGCCATCAACAAGCGTCACCGTGCGAACCATTCAAAGAAACATCATCGATATATCCAGAATGAGATTTTCACTCTGCAGCGGAGTGTGCGCTGATATGAAATTTCCTGGCAGATTAGAACTGTGTGCACTCCTGAAAGAAAGGAGTGTTAGTTCTACAAGGTTCGCAGGAGAGCTTCTGTAAAGTTTGGAAGGTAGGAGATGAGGTACTGGCAGAAGTAACCTGTGAGGGCGGGGCATGAGTCGTGCTTCGGTAGCTCAGTTGGTAGAGCACTTGCCCGCGAAACGCAAAGGTCCCGAGTTCGAGTCTCGGTCCAGCACACAGTTTTAATCTACCAGGAAGTTTCATAATGGATATAAGCTTTTGGAGCCGAAGGCCCACTCGTGTACCCTTGATGACAGCATGACACAAAGCTTTATGCCTCGCCTGGACCCGTCAACACCGACATTGGACTGTTGATGACTGGAAACATGTTGCCTGGTCGAACGAGTCTCGTTTCAAATTGTGTCGAACGGATGGACGTGTACGGGTATGGAGACAACCTCATGAATCCAGGGATCCTGCATGTCAGCAGGGGACTGTTCAAGCTGGTGGAGGCTCTGTAATGGTGAGGGGCGTGTGCAGTTGCAGTGATGTGGGACCCCTGATACGACTAGATACGACTCTGACAGGTGACACGTACGTAACCATCCTGTCTGATCACCTGCATCCATTCGTATCCATTGTGCATTCAGACGGACTTGGGCAATTCCAGCAGGACAATGCGACACCCCCCCCCCCCCCATGAACCATGGACCTTGCCGTTGGTGGGGAGGCTTGCGTGCCTCAGCGATACAGATGGCCGTACCGTAGGTGCAACCACAACGGAGGGGTATCTGTTGAGAGGCCAGACAAACGTGTGGTTCCTGAAGAGGGGCAGCAGCCTTTTCAGTAGTTGCAGGGGCAACAGTCTGGATGATTGACTGATCTGGCCTTGTAACATTAACCAAAACGGCCTTGCTGTGCTGGTACTGCGAACGGCTGAAAGCAAGGGGAAACTACAGCCGTAATTTTTCCCGAGGGCATGCAGCTTTACTGTATGGTTAAATGATGATGGCGTCCTCTTGGGTAAAATATTCCGGAGGTAAAATAGTCCCCCATTCGGATCTCCGGGCGGGGACTACTCAAGAGGACGTCGTTATCAGGAGAAAGAAAACTGGCATTCTACGGATCGGAGCGTGGAATGTCAGATCCCTTAATCGGGCAGGTAGGTTAGAAAATTTAAAAAGGGAAATGGATAGGTTAAAGTTAGATATAGTGAGAATTAGTGAAGTTCGGTGGCAGGAGGAACAAGACTTTTGGTCAGGTGATTACAGGGTTATAAATACAAAATCAAATAAGGGTAATGCAGGAGTAGATTTAATAATGAATAAAAAAATAGGAGTGCGGGTTAGCTACTACAAACAGCATAGTGAACGCATTATTGTGGCCAAGATAGACACAAAGCCCATGCCTACTACAGTAGTACAAGTTTATATGCCAACTAGCTCTCCAGATGATGAAGAAATTGATGAATTGTATGACGAGATAAAAGAAATTATGCAGGTAGTGAAGGGAGACGAAAATTTAATAGTCATGGGTGACTGGAATTCGTCAGTAGGAAAAGGGAGAGAAGGAAACATAGTAGGTGAATATGCATCGGGGGGAAGAAATGAAAGAGGAAGCCGCCTTGTAGAATTTTGCACAGAGCATAACTAATCATAGCTAACACTTGGTTCAAGAATCATAAAAGAAGGTTGTATACCTGGAAGAATCCTGGAGATACTAAAAGGTGTCAGATAGATTACATAATGGTAAGACGAAGATTTAGGAACCAGGTTTCAAATTGTAAGACATTTCCAGGGGCAGATGTGGATTCTGACCACAATCTATTGGTTATGAACTGCAGATTGAAACTGAAGAAACTGCAAAAATGTGGGAATTTAAGGAGATGGGACCTGGATAAACTGAAAGAACCAGAGGTTGTAGAGAGTTTAAGGGAGAGCATAAGGGAACAATTGACAGGAATGGGGGAAAGAAATACAGTAGAAGAAGAATGGGTAGCTCTGAGGGATGAAGTAGTGAAGGCAGCAGAGGATCAAGTAGGTAAAAAGACGAGGGCTAATAGAAATCCTTGGGTAACAGAAGAAATATTGAATTTAATTGATGAAAGGAGAAAATATAAAAATGCAGTAAATGAAGCAGGCAAAAAGGAATACAAACGTCTCAAAAATGAGATTGACAGGAAGCGCAAAATGGCTAAGCAGCGATGGCTAGAGTACAAATGTAAGGATGTAGAGGCTTGTCTCACTAGGGGTAAGATAGATACTGCCTACAGGAAAATTAAAGAGACCTTTGGAGAGAAGAGAACCACTTGTATGAATATCAAGAGCTCAGATGGCAACCCAGTTCCAAGCAAAGAAGGGAAGGCAGAAAGGAGGAAGGAGTATATAGAGGGTTTATACAAGGGCGATGTACTTGAGGACAATATTATAGAAAGGTTAGAGGATATAGATGAAGATGAAATGGGAGATACGATAGTGCGTGAAGAATTTGACAGAGCACTGAAAGACCTGAGTCAAAACAAGGCCCCGGGAGTAGACAACATTCCATTAGAACTACTGATGGCCTTGGGAGAGCCAGTCCTGACAAAACTCTACCATCTGGTGAGCAAGATGTATGAGACAGGCGAAATACCCACAAACTTCAAGAAGAATATAATAATTCCAATCCCAAAGAAAGCAGGTGTTGACAGATGTGAAAATTACAGAACTATCAGTTTAATAAGTCACAGCTGCGAAATACTAACACGAATTCTTCACAGGCGAATGGAAAAACTGGTAGAAGCGGACCTCGGGGAGGATCAGTTCGGATTCCGTAGAAATGTTGGAACACGTGAGGCAATACTAACCTTACGAGTTATCTTAGAAGAAAGATTAAGAAAAGGCAAACCTACGTTTCTAGCATTTGTAGACTTAGAGAAAGCTTTTGACAACGTTAACTGGAATATCCTCTTTCAAATTCTGAAGGTGGCAGGGGTAAAATACAGGGAGCGAAAGGCTATTTACAATTTGTACAGAAAGCAGATGGCAGTTATAAGAGTCGACAGACATGAAAGGGAAGCAGTGGTTGGGAAAGGAGTGAGACAGGGTTGTAGCCTCTCCCCAATGTTATTCAATCTGTATATTGAGCAAGCAGTAAAGGAAACAAAAGAAAAATTTGGAGTAGGTATTAAAATTCATGGAGAAGAAGTAAAAACTTTGAGGTTCGCTGATGACATTGTAATTCTGTCAGAGACAGCAAAGGACTTGGAAGAGCAGTTGAACGGAATGGACAGTGTCTTGAAAGGAGGATATAAGATGAACATCAACAAAAGCAAAACGAGGGTAATGGAATGTAGTCAAATTAAATCGGGTGATGCTGAGGGAATTAGATTAGGAAATGAGACACTTAAAGTAGCAAAGGAGTTTTGCTATTTAGGGAGTAAAATAACTGATGATGGTCGAAGTAGAGAGGATATAAAATGTAGACTGGCAATGGCAAGGAAATCGTTTCTGAAGAAGAGAAATCTGTTAACATCGAGTATAGATTTAAGTGTCAGGAAGTCGTTTCTGAACGTGCCTTGCAACGTGCTGCCCAGATGTGATCTCCACCCCCTCGCACTCTTACGGATTTGTGGACAGCCCTGCACGATTCACGGTGTCAGTTCCCTCCAGCACTACTTCAGACATTAGTCGAGTCCATGCCACGTCGTGCTGCGGCACTTCTGCGTGCTCAGGAGAGCCCCACACGATATTAGGCAGGTGTACCAGTTTCTTTGGTTCTCCAGTGTAGTATCTATATCTACATTCTACATCTACATTCATACTCCGCAAGCCACGCAACGGTGTGTGGCGAAGGGCGCTTTACGTGCCACTGTCATTACCTCCCTTTCCTGTTCCAGTCGCGTATGGTTCGCGGGAAGAACGACTGCCGGAAAGCACCCTTGCGCGCTCGAATCTCTCTAATTTTACATTCGTGATCTCCTCGGGAGGTGTATATAGGGGGAAGCAATATATTCGATACCTCATCCAGAAACGCACCATCACGAAACCTGGACAGCAAGGTACACAGCGATGCAGAGCGCCTCTCTTGCAGAGTCTGCCACTCGAGTTTGCTAAACACGGTCGCAGGTTCGAATCCTGCCTCGGGCATGGATGTGTGTGATGTCCGTAGGTTAGTTAGGTTTATGTAGTTCTACGTTCTAGGGGACTGATGACCTCGGATGTTAAGTCCGATAATGCTCAGAGCTATTTGAACCTTTTTTTTTTGCTAAACATCTCCGTAACGCTATCACGCTTGCCAAATAAGCCTGTGACGAAACGCGCCGCTCTTCTTTGGATCTTCTCTATCTCCTCTGTCAACCCGACCTGGTACGGATCCCACACTGATGAGCAATACTCAAGTATAGTTCGAACGAGTCTTTTGTAAGCCACCTCCTTTGTTGATGGACTACATTTTCTAAGGACTCTCCAAATGAATCTCAACCTGGTACCCGCCCTACCAACAAGTAATTTCATATGATCATTCCACTTCAAATCGTTCCGCACGCATACTCCCAGATATTTTACACAAGTAACTGCTACCAGTGTTTGTTCCGCTATCATATAATCATACAATAATCTATGTATTCGCAATACATTACATTTGTCTATGTTAAGGGTCAGTTGCCACTCCCTGCACCAAGTGCCTATCCGCTGCACATCTTCCTGCATTTCGTTGCAATTTTCTGATGCTGCAACTTCTCTGTATACTACAGCATCATCCGCGAAAAGCCGCATGGAACTTCCGACACTATCTACCAAGTCATTTATATATATTGTGAAAAGCAATGGTCCCATAACACTCCCCTGTGGCACGCCAGAGGTTACTTTAACGTCTGTAGACGTCTCTCCATTGAGAACAATATGGTGTGTTCTGTTTGCTAAAAGCTCTTCAATCCAGCCACACAGCTGGTCTGATATTCCGTAGGCTCTTATTTTGTTTATCAGGTGACAGTGCGGAACTGTATCGAACGCCTTGCGGAAGTCAAGGAAAACAGCATCTACCTGGGAGCCTGTATCTAATATTTTCTGAGTCTCATGAACAAATAAAACCTTCCGTTCCTCTATAGACTTGCGGTACACGGCTGTTAGAAGGGGGGCAAGTTCTTTCGCGTACTCTGTGTAGATTCGAATTGGTATCCCATCAGGTCCAGTGGACTTTCCTCTGTTGAGTGATTTCAGTTGCTTTTCTATTCGTTGGATACTTATTTCGATGTCAGTATGTGAGTTATGCGGTAAGAATGTGTTATCGTCGTGAGTAAATGTCAAGAAAAGTGATAGCGGGTAAGATACCGCACAGACCTCTTACAAAAATGAAAACAACAAATAGACAGATCCGAACTACGGTACAACAGTGGAATACAAGAGTCGAAACTCCCAAAACGAAACGTAAGAGTCATAACATGTGATACTTGTGTTGAACAAATAGGAGGTATATATGTCTGGAGGTCCCTTCCATACGCCTCACTGTTGCAAACAGACGTTACACCACGACACATACACAAAATGGAAAACGGCAAACAGAGACGTCTATGACTGGACGGACAGCTGATAATTTTTGACACAAAATATGGAACTTTAGGGAGATTTGAACCAAGACCTTCTCCTTCGTACTCAAACACCATGACCACATAAGCACGATTGTGTTGCTATTCAAACGCACTCGCTACTGTGAATCTTGAACTTGCACTGTTCCTGTTTCTACTTAGCTTTTTTTTCCTACAGTTTAGTACATCTTCTTCCTGTTTTCATGCTTGATCTGTGTTTAGCATTTAACATACTATCCACTGGACCATCTTAACACTGCCAACGGTTGATGCTATAGACTATGTAGTTAAATATGTACATCAAGTGTTTGAGGATAAAGGCTTTTCTCAAGCCACTTTTTGTGATCTAAGTACAGATTTTGACTGTGTAGAGCATACACCACTTCTGTAAAAAATTGCAATCTATGGCATTGAAGGTAACAGCCTTAAACTATTAAAATCGTATCTACAAAACTGTAGGCAACTTGTCTGTATTGGCAAGGAAATGTCGAGAATAGAACAAGCTAAGGTAGGTGTTCCCCAAGGGTCTGTATTAGGCCCTTTTTTGTTCCTAATAATGATCAACAATCTGCTGCCATTTATAAACTGTAGTACAATTCTGTGTGCAGATGATAAAACTTTTCTTCACTGTAGTAATGATCTCAGCAGCCTTAAAAGTTGTGTTAGAAAGACAATGGACCAATCTTTTAACTGGTTTAAAGCAAATGGCTTCTTATTGAATGACAACAAAACACAGCACATGGTTTTTAGTATGAAAGACAAGCTTCCCATTAGATGGTCCTAGTTATGTTAAGTTCTTGGGGGTCTATTTAGATGATAAATTACCTTGGCACCATCACATACAATATATTAGTGGTAAGCTGTCAGGAGTAATTTATCTGTTAAGGTGATTTATGGATTGTGTCTCGGAAAAGTGTGTTAGAACATCCTAGTATTCTTTCTTTCAAAGTATACTGACATGTTGTTGCTGTTGTTGTCGTTGCGGTCTTGAGTCCAGACACTGGTTTGATGCAGCCCTCCATGGTGCTCTAATCTGTGCATGCTTCCTCGTGTCTGTGTAACTACAACCTACATCCTTCTGAATCTGCTAAGCGTATTCATCTCTTGGTCCGCCTCTATGATTTTTACCCTCCACGCTGCCCTCCAGTACTAAACTGATGATCGCTTGATGCCTCAGAATGTGTCCTACCAACTGATCCCTTCTTCTGGTCAAGCTGTGCCACAAACTCCTCTTCTCCCCAGTTCTATTCAATACTTCCTCATTAGTTATGTGGTCTACCCATCTAATCTTCAGCATTCTTGTGTAGCACCACATTTCGAAAGCTTCTATTCTCTTCTTGTCCAAACTGGTTATCGTCCATGTTTAACTTCCATACATGGCTACACTCCATACAAATACTTTCAGAAATGACTTCCTGACACTTAAATCTATACTCGATGTTAACAAATTTCTGTTCTTCAGAAACGGTTTTTTTGTCATTGCCAGTCTACATTTTATATCCTCTCTACTTCGACCATCATCAGTTATTTTGCTCCCCAAATGGGAAAACTCCTTTACTGGTTTAAGTGTCTCATTTCCTAATCTAATTGCCTCAGCATCACCCGATTTAATTCGACTACATTCCATTATCCTCGTTTTGCTTTATATCCTCCTTTCAAGACACTGTCCATTCTGTTCAACTGCTCTTCCAGGTCCTTTGCTGTCGCTGACAGAATTAAAATGTCATCAGCAAACCTAGAAGTTTTTATTTCTTCTCCATGGATTTTAATTCCTACTCCAAATTTTTCTTTTGCTTGCTTTACTGCTTGCCTAATATGAAGATTGAATAACATTGGGGAGAGGCTACAACCTTGTCTCACTCCCTTCCCAACCACTGCTTCCCTTTCATGCCCCTCGACTCCATCTGCCATCTGGTTTCTGTACAAATTGTAAATAGCCTTTCGCTCTCTGTATTTGACCCCTGCCACCTTCAGAATTTGAAAGAGAGTATACACATATGGTATCATTTTATGGGGGGGAACTCTAGTTGCGGGCACGACATCTTAATACTGCAGTAAAAAGCTGTTATGGTAAGTACTGGTTCTTCTTATAAGGCACACTGACATAACTATAATAAACTTATACATATACTGTATTTCAATTTACACAAAAAAGAAGTTATCAGAAGCAAAACTCAGATAAAATGAACATTGTTAGAGTACAAGAGCGAACAGATGCATTTAACCCCATACCACAGACCGTTAAAATCACTGAACAGTAATGAACACGTGGGGCTCAAATTATTTAATAAGATTCCACAATTTGTACAAAAATTACCCGTAAACCATTCAAACAAATACTGTACGACTGGCTAGTTATCCACCCATTCTACGACATAAATGAATATTTCAACTGTAATATAATTATCAATTGTATTATTCAAGGGTGGTTGGAAAAGTTCTCGGAATCACCACGAGAGGTCAGCAGTAGCGCAACGAGTTGTTCACGTGATATTCATTGCACTGTTGCCAGTAAACACGTGCCACGTCAGTGCTCTTGGAAGAGAGCTGTGACGGTGATGTGGCTCTCTTGTTGTTCCTGCGTAGTGATTTGCGAAGATGGAAAAAATCGAGATTCGAGCAGTGATTACGTACTTCAGAAAGAAAGGTACGAAAGCAAAGGACATTCGTGCCGATTTGCAGAATACACTGGGGGACTCTGCTCCTTCATATCCAACTGTTGCCAAGTCGACAGATTTATTTAAATTTGGTTGGGAGAGCTTGGATGATGATCCACGCAGTGGTCGGCCGAGATGTGTCACTACCCCAGAAATCGTTGCAAAAGTACCCAAAATGGTCACGGAGGATCGCCGATTGAAAGTGCGACACATTGCTCACGCTTCCCAGATCTCATCTGAAAGGGTATGTCACATTTTAACTGAAGAATTAGAAATGAAAAGAATTATCTGCAAGATGGGTAACGCGACTCTTGACGCTGGATCAAAAGCGCAAGAGAATGGACATATCAGAACAATGTTGGGCCAGTTTAGGAGAAATGAACAAGATTTTTTGAGCCAGTTTGTGGTCGCAGATGAGACAAAAGAAGAGTCGAAGCAGTGGAAAAATGCTGATTCCCCGCCACGAAATTAAGCAAAGACAATTCCTTTGGTGGGAAAGGTCATGGCATCGGTGTTCTGGGATGCGAAGGGGATTCTGTTTATAGATTATCTCCCTATTGGGAAAACAATTACTGGAGATTACTATGGTAACCTCCTGGACAAATTGCAACAAAAGATACGCGAAAAAAGGCCAGGTTTAGCAAGGGAGAAAGTCATCTTCCATTAAGACAATGCGCGGCCGCACACTTGCCGTCGCCATGGCAGAATTACATATACTAAGGATTGGATTGTTGCCGCACCCGCCTTATTCATCTGATATGGCTCCGTCAGACTTCCATCTCTTCCCAAAACTAACAATTTTTCCTGGTTAACGAAGATTCACTTTAAACGAGGAAGTCATCGCCGGAGTTGACAACATTTTGCAGTCCTGGAGGAAACTCATTTTCCAGATGGGATCAACGCACTGGAACATTGTTGGACCCAGTGCATTAATCTACAAGGAGGCTACACTGAAAAATAAAAAAAAGTTTCAGTGATGTAAGTACTTTTCTCTATTCTGCTCCGAGTACTTTTCAAACCACCCTCGTATAACGTGTGTGACGTTGTCTGTTGCTGTAATTGCCGGATGAAAATAAAATTATTATTATTATTACTGCTACCAGATCTGTGGGGGATGCAATGAGAAGCTTCCCTTGTAAGGTGCGACTGGATCCTCCTCGTGGTATTATTCTCAAATGCAGTCAGTTAATTCACTCAAATAAATTAATTATTTTTTTTAGAATGTTACAACATATTCTGGGATTCAACGCACTGAGGTATCTCGAACAGAATGACCTTCTCCATGCTAACTAGCACGGATTCCGGAAACACCGGTCATGTCAAACCATACTCACACCTTTCTCGCCTGAAATCCTCAAAGCAGTGTTCCAAGGCAGCCCAGTAGATGCAGTATTTCCCTATTTCAGAACAGCACTTGACTTCGACGCTTATTATCGATAGTCGTTATCACTTAGAGCGGTGGTTGTCAAACTTTCATGTGCAACAGGCAACAGTGGCGTTATATGATGGCATATCCGGCTGCGTGTATACGGACTTTATTATTCATTCGTAAACTAAATAAATTAGTGTGTTATGAGCTCCGAACAGTTCCCCAGCCTCCAAACCATGATCGTTAAAATTTCGTGTCGGCTGTTCTCCGTTTCAAATTTCTGCCAACCTCAGTTACCCCAAATTCATGATATTGTAGCTGTTTGTTGCCTTCCCTGTGTGAGCGGATGACTAATTCATTAATATCAGTAACTTTACTTATATTTACATGCATAATGCTGCATGAGAGACGGTCACTAATGTTTTGAATGTCATGTTTCTTCTACTCATTGCACTGCATTACAATAACCTTATAGCGCTCCATGGACACTTTCGACAGGTAAATATAAAATATACAAACTATATGGATGTTTGTTAAAAATGAAATATTATTCTGGTACTAGAAAGAGCGGTGAAATCTGCAATCATATACCGGGTGATCGAAAAGTCAGTATAAATTTGAAAACTGAATAAATCACAGAATAATGGTGATAGAGAGGTATAAATTGACACATATGCTTGGAATGACATGGGGTTTTATTAGAACCAAAAAAAAAAAAATACAAAAGTTCAAAAAAGGTCCGAGAGATGGCGCTTCATCTGATCGGAGTAGCAATAATTAGCATAACAAAGTAAGACAAAGAAAAGGTGATGTTCTTTACAGGAAATGCTCAATATGTCCACAATCATTCCTCAACAATAGCTGTAGTCGAGGAATAATGTTGTGAACAGCACTGTAAAGCATGTCCGGAGTTACGGTGAGACATTGGAGTCGGATGTTGTCTTTCAGCATCCCTAGAGATGTCGGTCGATCACGATACACTTGCGACTTCAGGTAAGCCCGAAGCCAGTAATCGGACGGACTGAGGTCTGGGGACCTGGGAGGCCAAGCATACGAAAGTGGCGGCTGAGCACACGATCATCACCAAACGACGCGCGCAAGAGATCTTTCACGCGTCTAGCAAAATGGAGTGGTTCTAATAAAACCCCACGTCATTCCAAGCATATGTGTCAATTTATACCTCTCTATCAACATTATCCCGTGGTTTATTACGTTTTCAAGTTTATACTGACTTTTTGATCACCTGGTACATTTAGTAATGATTGCTAAAGACTATGACAAGGATGCAGTGGCAGCTACATCCGCGTTGACACCCACGCCGCCCCCGCCAGTCAGCTCGCACGCTATTTGTTCGTTTCTTTCGTCAGTCGACTCGAATGAATCGAGTTATCGACTAGTCGTACATTCCTATGCAGCAAGCGCGTCCGCGTCATCGTATTTTATACGTTTCTGTCTGGCACATTGATAGCTAACACATACCTACGAGAAACGTTGCGCCCATTCTAGTGACCTCGATACGTTATTCTGTCTGGCATTTATTCGAAAAAGGTCACGAATATCCTACTGTTTTCTTGTACAGAGTACCTTCGATACGTAGTGTTATAAATGCGGACTACTCACCGAATAGGAAGCTAGTTTACCTTCAGAAGCAGAAATATTGAGACTGAAGAATGAGTAAGTAAAAAGTCCTAGTTGTAGCAAGTGTGAAGATTAGTCAAGAGTAAGAGTGATCAGTTGATTGTGAAGTATTAATAATACACTCATGCCCATAAATTAAGGATAATTGCAGAACGTGATGCCCCACAATGTGGCACTACACAAAACTGGCGCTAATAGCATAGCCACATAGGGAACACACACGACACAGATCTGTAAGTCCACGGTATTGGTGATGATTTGAGAAAACCGTCCCGAAACACACGTGCTACAAAACGCCACTGTACCCAGCGCATGTACCCCGACATCAATATGGGATACGACCACCATGCACACGTACACAGGCCGCACAACGGGTTGTCGTACTCTGGATCAGGTGGTCGAGCAGCTGCTGGGGTATAGCCTCCCATTCTTGCACCAGTGCCTGTCGGAGCTCCAAAAGTGTCGCAGGGGTTTGAAGGCGAGCAGCGATACGTCGACCGAGAGCATCCCAGACGTGCTCGATGGGGTTTAGGTCTGGAGAACAGGCAGGCCACTCCATGCGCCTGATATCTTCTGTTTCAAGGTACTGCTCCACGATGGCAGCTCAGTGGGCCCGTGCTTTATCATCAGCAGGAAGGTGGGACCCACTGCATCCCTGAAAAGGCGGACATACTGGTGCAAAATGACGTCCCGATACACCTGACCTGTTACAGTTGCTCTGCCAGAGACATGCAGGGGTGTACGTGCACCAATCATAATCCCACCCCACACCATCAAACCACGACCTCCATACTGGTCCCTTTCGAGGACATTAAGGAGTAGGTATCTGGTTCCTGGTTCACACCAGATGAAAACCCGGCGAGAATCACTGTTCAGACTATACCTGGACTCATCTGTGAACATAACCTGGGACCACTGTTCCAATGACCATGTACTGTGTTCTTGACACCAGGCTTTACGGGCCGTCCTGTGACCAGGGGTCAGTGGAATGCACCTTGCAGGTCTCCAGGTGAATAAACCGTGTCTGTTCAGTCGTCTGCAGACTGTGGGTCTGGAGACAACTGTTCCAGTGGCTGCGGCAATTTCCCGAGCGAGGCTACCTACAGTACTTCGTGGTCGTCTGCGGGCACTGATGGTGAGATATCGGTCTTCTTGTGGTATTGTACACTGTGGACGTCCCGTACTGTAGCGCCTGGACACGGTTCCTGTCTGCTGGAATCGTTGCCATAAACTTGAGATCACACTTTATGGCACACAGAGGGCCCGTGCTACGACCTGCTGTGTTTGACCAGCCTCCAGTCGCCCTAGTATTCTAACATTCATAACGTCATCAATGTATGTTCTTTGAGCCATTTCCAACACACAGTCACCATTAGCACGTCTGAAAACGTCTGCACACTTACTCGCTGCTCCGTACTCTGCCATGCACCAACACACCTCTGCGTATGTGGACTGCTGCCAGCGCCACCGTGCGACGACCTCAGGAGAAATGGACCGCATGGTCATACCCCGAGGTGATTTAAGCCCGCAAACCGCCCACCAGAGCGTTGTTTCACCATGTATCGGCATTATCCTTAATTTATGAGCATAAGTGTAGTAATTCATAGTAATTTCTCAGTTAAAATATTGTTACAAGGCTTAATGACTTAGCTCTGTTGAACGCGCACCCTTACATTGATTGTCCTATTGACGGTGTAATTAACCAGTTTGCCAGGAATAGGCGCATAGAATTCAACATTTAAGGAAGAGAACCACAACTGTAACTTTTTTATATCATAAGATGGCATTCTCTTGTATATGTCTATAATCAGTTTAAATAAAACTTTTTTAAACTTTGCATGTGACTTGATAATTTTTTATTATGGTAAAAGTAAAGGTAGCTCAAGATATCTTTAGCGCCCCCTCCTTGAGGTTTTCCTATATCCGCCACTGCAAGGATGTGCATAGAAGAAGCCAACATATTACCGCTGGCAGGTATCATTTGATACGTACAGGGTGAAGAAAAATTCGCGCACTCGGACTTAGCAACTCGGTTCTTCAGATACTAGCAACTCAAAAATGTCGGTCACAAAATTTCGCCCAGCGCTTATTTCCGGCAGTAAACGAAAGTTAGACATTGGCAATCTGGCAACACTGTAATCACATGTACGGTAACAAACACTGTCACTAGCCAGGCCTGATGTGTAGCTGGTGCATGGAATAGCTTTGTGGGTTGGCATGCGGGAGGGCGAGGGTTCGATTCTGGATCGAGGCGTATTAACTTTTATTTTCTAAATGTAGTCCGCGTGCTACGGTATCTGGCGTGTTAATCGTCATACAGACAGTGTCCACATTGTTGTTGTTGTGGTCTTCAGTCCTGAGACTGGTTTGATGCAGCTCTCCATGCTACTCTATCCTGTGCAAGCTTCTTCATCTCCCAGTACCTACTGCAGCCTACATCCTTCTGAATCTGCTTAGTGTATTCATCTCTTGGTCTCCCTCTACGATTTTTACCCTCCACGCTGCCCTCCAACACCAAACTGGGTATCCCCTGATGCCTCAGAACATGTCCTACCAACCGATCCTTCTTCTAGTCAAGTTGGGCGACAAGCTCCTCTTCTCCCCAATTCTATTCAATACCTCCTCATTAGTTATGTGATCTACCCATCTAATCTTCAGCATTCTTTTGTAGCACCACATTTCGAAAGCTTATATTCTCTTCTTGTCCAAACTATTTATCGTCCATGTTTCACTTCCATACATGCCTACGCTCCATACAAATACTTTTAGAAACGACTTCCTGACACTTAAATCCATACTCGATGTTAACAAATTTCTCTTCTTCAGAAACGATTTCCTTGGCCATTGCCAGTCTACATTTCATATCCTCTCTACTTCGACCATCATCAGTTATTTTGCTCCCCAAATAGCAAACCTCCTTTACTACTTTAAGTGTCTCATTTCCTAATCTAATTCCCTCAGCAGCTCCCGACTTAATTCGACTACATTCCATTATGCTCGTTTTGCTATTGTTGATGTTCATCTTATATCCTCCTTTCAAGACACTGTCCATTCCGTTCAACTGCTCTTCCAAGTCCTTTGCTGTCTCTGGCAGAAATACAGTGTCATCGGCGAACCTCAAAGTTTTTATTTCTTCTCCATGGATTTTAATACCTACTCCGAATTTTTCTTTTTTTTTTTTTTGCTTTACTGCTTGCTCAATATACAGATTGAATAACATCGGGGATAGGCTACCAATACCATACCCAATTTCATTGCATTAATTAATTTTTTGGTGTTGCGACTGGTTTTGCGCCAGTGTGCACAGAAGTTAGCTCGCAGTAGTTGAGAACTTCGTCTGCAGTGTGTTAGTAATTCGTATAGCCTCTAACGATTATTTCGTGTTTTATTAATTCGTTAATTCTTTTACTAATGAATGTTCTAATCGGCAATCTGTAAACGATGCACTAGCTGGTTCCCTGAGCGTGTAGCTCTGTCTCGCGCCGCCACATGGATCGTGATAAATAAATACATAAATACATACATGAATTAATTAACCAATCAAATATGACGTGTTGCACGTCTTGGGCGCAGCGTTGTGGGTAACGCACCCTTTCAAGAATTCCATTGCAACCCGACCTTCGGTTGACGCCAGGACTCCGATTTACAGCCTACGACGTCACGGAGCGCCTTTCTGCCGCGTCATGTTTCGTGACATTCGGAACGTTTCCCGCCTTATCACGCACCACAGGTGCCGGATTCTTCCAATCGGAACGTAGCAGTCTCCCTACTTCGACCGATTTCACTCGCGTGAGGCGAGGATGAGTCCGTGTTTTAACGGGGTAGCAAGCAAACTGATCTACGTTGCACAATTTTACACTGAAGCGCCAAACTAACTGGTGTAGGCATGCGTATTTAAATACAGATATATGTAAACAGGCAAGTCGGCCGGTGTCGCCGTGCGGTTGTAGGCGCTTCAGTCTGGAACTGCGCGACCGCAGGTTCGAATCCTGCCTCGGGCATGGATGTGTGTAATGTCCTTAGGATTGTTAGGTTTAAGGGTGGTAGGACGTCAAACGGGCCGGCTTGGAGCAGGAGAGGCATCACAGGACATTTTAATTTCCACTGTCTATACTTTTACAAATAAATTCATAAAACTTTGAAAGCATGATCAGGAAGGATTCAGGATTCGTACTCATAGTAGTGGTAGCTCAAAAACGTGACAAAACACATTTTTTTCCATGTGAAATTTCATCATTTTTTCACTTACTACTGACTGCATTTGTTGCTATAGGTAAACTTTTGTTCCGAAGTAAGAGAGATTCTTCGATGAATTTTGCACAGCATACATGTGTATGAAACTCTAGAGTTTATTTAATTTATGAAAAAATGAATGAACTGTTACATTTTAAACTTCTTGTTTAGAAAAAAGTCAAATTTTATAGTTAATTATCTCAATTTTTACCACAGTTTTTAATAGATTTGGAAAATTCTTGAGTTTCATACACCTGTAAGTATGGTATGTATGCCGTGCAAAATTCATCGAAAAATCTGTCTTACTTAGGAAGAAAAGTGTACCTACAGAAACAAATGCAGCCAGTAGTAAGTGAAAAAATGATGAAATTTCACGTGTATAAAGAGGTATTTTGCTACGTTTTTGAACTTCCCGTGCTGTGAGTGTGAGTCCTCAATCCTTCCTGGTCATGCTGACAAAGTTTTATGAATTTATTTGTAAAAGTATAGACAGTGTAAATTAAAATGTGCTGTGGTGCCTCTCCTGCTCCAAGTCGGCCCGTTTGACGTCCTACCCCCCCCCCCCCCCCCCTTAAGTAGTTCTAAGTTGTAGGGGACTAATTACCACACATGTTAAGTCCCATAGTGCTCACAGCCATTTGTAAAGAGGCAGAGTAAGGCACTTAGGTCGGCAACGCCTATATAAGACAAGTGTCTGGGGCAGTTGTTAGATCGGTTAGTGCTGCTACAGTGGTAGCTTATCAAGGTTTAAGTGCGTTTCGACGTGATGTTATGGTCTGCGCACGAGCGATGGGACACAGCATGTCCGAGGTATCGATGAAGTGGGGATTTTCGCGTACGCAAGAACGGGTCCATGTACGACGGAAGAGAATCATTCAACGTGACAGAAGTGCGACCCTTCTGCAAATTGCTGGGCCATCAACAAGTGTCACGTGGGAACCGAATGGTTCAAATGGTTCAAATGGCTCTGAGCACTATGGGACTTAACATCTGAGGTCATCAGTCCCCTAGAACTTTGAACTACTTAAACCTAACTAACCTAAGGACATCACATACATCCATGCCCGAGGCAGAATTCGAACCTGCGATCGTAGCGGTCGCGCGGTTCCAGACTGAAGCGCCCACAACCGCTCGGCCACACGGCCGGCAGCGTGCGAACCATTCGACGAAACATCATCGATATGGGCTTTCGGCGCCGAAGGACCGCTCGTGTACCCTTGACGACTGCATCACACAAAGCTTTACACCTCGCCTGGGCCCGTCAGTTACGACCATTGGACTGTTTATGACTGAAAACATGTTGGCTGGTCGGACGAGTCTCGTTCCAAATTGTCTCGAGTGGATGGACGTGTACGGGTATGGAGACAACCTCGTGAATCCATGGACCGTGCACGTCAGCAGGGGACTGTTCAAGCTGGTGGAGGCTCTGTAATGGTGTGGGGCGTGTGCAGTTGGAGTGATATGGGGACCCCTGATACGTCTAGATACGACTCTGACAGGTGACACGTACGTAAGCATCCTGTCTGATCACCTGCATCCATTCGTATCGATTATGCATGGCAACGGACTTGGGCAATTCCAGCAGGACAATGCGACACCCCAAACGTACAGAATTGCTACAGGAACACTCTTTCGAGTTTAAACACTTCCGCTGGCCACCAAACTTCCCAGACACGAACATTATTGAGCATATCTGGGATGCCTTGCAACGTGCTGTTCAGAAGAGACCTCCACCCCCTTGTACTCTTACGGATTTGTGGACAGCCCTGCAGGATTCATGGTGTCAGTTCCCTCCAGCACTACTTCAGACATTAGTTGAGCCCATGCCACGTCGTGTTACAGTAATCATTTAAAGCCGGTTCTTGAAACAAGTCTAATTGACTTTCTTGGGATAGTTTACGTCTATTTTCAAGAGTTTGCCAATTTAGTTTCTTGAGTATCCCCCACGGATTAAATGAACCTGTCACCATTCGAGCTGTCCTTCTCTGTATACGTCCAATATTCCCCGTTAGTCCTATTCGGCACGGGTGCCACATACGTGATCAATATCCTAGAACTGCTCGCAAGAGTGATTTGCAAGAAATCTCCTTTGTAGACTGGTCACACTCCCCTGGTATTCTACCGATAAACCAGAGTCTACCACCTGCCTTACCTGCGACTGAACCTATGTGATCATTCCATTTCGTGTCCTCCCCTAGTAGCTGAGTGGCCAGCGCGACGGAATGTCATACCTAAGCACCCGGCATCCATTTCCGGCTGGGTCGGAGATATTCTCCGCTCAGGGACTGGGTGTTGTGCTGTCCTAATCAACATCATTTCATCCCCATCGACACGCAAGTCGCCGAAGTGGCGTCAACTCGAAAGATCTGCACCAGGTGAACGGTCTACCCGACGGGAGGCCCTAGCCACACAGCATTTCCATTTCCATTCCATTTCGTATCGCTACAAAGAGTTACGCCAAGGTATTTGTACGATTTCGCCGACTCGAACAGTGAGTGACTGATATTGTTATTATTGGATACTACGTTTTTTCGTTTTGTAAAGAGCACAATTTTACATTTCGGAACTTTTAAAGAAAATTGCCAATCGTTGCACTACTGTGAAATTTTATCAAGATCTGACTGAAAATTTATGGAGCTTCTCTCAGATAGTACTTCATTGTAGATGAAACTTCCAGGCAGATTAAAACTGTGTGCCCGACCGAGACTCGAACTCGGGACTTTTACCTTTCGCGGGCAACTGCTCTACCATCTGAGCTACCGAAGCACGACTCACGCCCCGTCCTCACAGCTTTACTTCTGCCAGTACCTCGTCTAATTATAGATAACTGCATCATCTACAAAAAGCCTGTTTTTACTGTTAATAGTGTCTGCAAGGTCATTAATACACTACTGGCCATTAAAATTGCTACACCAAGAAGAAATGCAGATGATGAACGGGTATTCATTGGACACATATATTATACTAGAACTGACATGTGCTTACATTTTCACGCAATTTGGGTGCAAAGATCCTGAGAAATCAGTACCCACAACAACCACCTCTGGCCCTAATAACGGTCTCGATATGCCTGGGCATTAAGTCAAACAGAACTTGGATGGCTGCCCATGCAGCTCCAACACGATAGCACAGTTCATCAAGAGTACTGACTGGCGTATTGTGACGAGGCAGTTGCTCGCCCACCATTGACCAGACGTTTTCAATTGGTGAGAGATCTGGAGAATGTGTTGGCCAGGGCAGCAGTCCAACACTTTCTGTATCCAGAAAGGCCCGTACAGGAGCTGCGACATGCGGTCGCGCATTATCCTGCTGAAATGTAGGGTCTCGCAGAGATCGGATGAAGGGTAGACGCAGAGGCGGTAACACATCTCAAATGTAACGTCCACTGTTCAAAGTGCCGTCAATGCGAACGAGAGGTGACCGAGACGTGTAACCGATGGCAGCCCATACCATCACGCCGGGTGATACGCCAGTATGGCGATGACGAATACACGCCTCCAATGTGCGTTCACCGCGATGTCGCCAAACACGGATGCGACCATCGTGATGCTGTAAACAGAACCTGGATTAAGCCGAAAAAATGACGTTTTGCCATTCGTGCACCCAGGTTCGTCGTCGAGTACACCATCGCAGGCGCTCCTGTCTGTGATGCAGCGTCAAGGGTAACCGCAGCCACGGCCTCCGAGCTGATAGTCCGTGCTGCTGCAAACGTCGTCGAACTGTTCGTGCAGATGGTTGTTGTCTTGCAAACGTCCCCATCTGTTGACTCAGGGATCGAGACGTGGCTGCACGATCCGTTACAGCCGTGCGGATAAGATGCCTGTCATCTCGACTGCTAGTGATACGAGGCCGTTGGGATCCAGCACGTTCCGTATTACCCTCCTGAACCCACCGATTCCGTATTCTGCTAACAGTCATCGGATCTCGACCGACGCGAGCAGCAATGTCGCGATACGATAAACCACAATCGCCATAGACTACAATCCGACCTTTATCAAACTGGGAAACGTGGTTGTACGCATTTCTCCTCCTTACACGAGGCATCACAACAACAGTTCACCAGGCAACGCCGGTCAACTGCTGTTTGTGTATGAGAAATCGGTTGGAAACTTTCCTCATGTCAGCACGTTGTAGGTGTCGCCACCGGCGCCAACCTTGTGTGAATGCTCTGAAAAGCTAATCATTTGCATATCACAGCATCTTCTTCCTGTCGGTTAAATTTCGCGTCTGTTGCACGTCATCTTCGTGGTGTAGCATTTTTAATGGCCAGTAGTGTATACAATAAGTCTAGCAAGGTTGCCCACAGACTTCCCTGGGGCACACGCGTAGTTACTTTTCTACATCTGACCCTCCATCCTACGGTCGCAGGTTCGAAACCTGCCTCGGGCATGGATGTGTGTGATGTCCTTAGGTTAGTTAGGTTTAATTAGTTCTAAATTCTAGGCGACTGATGACCTCAGAAGTTAAGTCGCATAGTGCTCAGAGCCATTTGAACCATTTATGAACCCTCCATCCAAGATAACATGCTGTGTCCTGCCTACTACAGGGTCCTTAGTCCAGTCACAAATCTGACTCTGTATCCCATATGATCATACTTTGGCGTGGTACTGAGCGAAACGCTTTACAGAAAACAAGAAACACTGCTTCTACTTAAACGCTTTGATCCAAAGCTTTCAGTATTTCATGTGAGAATAGTGCGACTTGGGTTTCACACGATCGACGTTTTCGAAAACCATGCTGGCTGGCACTGAGGAGGTCGTTGTGTTCAAGATACCCCATTGTCTTTGAGCTCAGAATATGTTATAAGATTCTACAACAAAAAGCGATGTCAAGGATGACGCACCATAGTTTTCTAGATCACTTCTACTACCGTTCTTGTAGACGGGTGTGACCTGTGCTTTTTTTATAAGAAATGGGCCCGGGCTTTTGTTAGAGGGATCTATGACAGATTACAGTTAGAAGACGGGCTAACTCAGCCGCAGATTCAGCGTGGTGCTTTGTTCAGTTTTAAAGATAGACACGCCAGCCTCGCGTACCCATTCGAACCGGATATCAGCACGCAGTTCCGCTGGCGTCCACAATGTCAGCACACATCCGTCTGCCATCGTGATGTGTACTCCAGTAACCTCTAACACGTCGGTCTGCTGGTGCTCTTCTCCAGTGCTCTGCACACGCGTCATTCCTTCGCAGATGCCCCTTCACCATTGAACCAGCAACGGATGTGGATTTATACACGGTGGTCCATTGATCGTGACCGGACAAATATCTCACGAAATAAGGAGCAAACTAAAAACCACAAAGAACGAAACTCCTCTAGCTTGAAGGGGGAAACCAGATGGCGCTATGGTAGGCCCGCTAGATGGCGCTGCCATAGGTCAAACGGATATCAACTGCGTTTTTTTTTTTAAATAGGAACCCCCATTTTTATTACATATTCGTGTAGGACGTAAGGAAATATGAATGTTTTAGTTGGACCACTTTCTTCGCTTTTTGACAGATGGCGCAGTAATAGTCACAAACGTGTAAGTACGTGGTATCACGTAACATTCCGCCAGTGCGGACGGTATTTCCTTCGTGATACATTACCCGTGTTAAACCGGACCGTTTACCAATTGCGGAAAAGGTCGATATCGTGTTGATGTATGGCTATTGTGATCAAAATGCCCAACGGGCGTGTGCTATGTATGCTGCTCGGTATCCTGGACGACATCATCCAAGTGTCCGGACCGTTCGCCGGATAGTTACGTGATTTAAGGAAACAGGAAGTGTTCAGCCACGTGTGAAACGTCAACCACGACCTGCAACAAATGATGATGCCCAAGTAGGTATTTTAGCTGCTGTCGCGGCTAATCCGCACATCAGTAGCAGACAAATTGCGCGAGAATCGGGAATCTCAAAAACGTCGGTGTTGAGAATGCTACATCAACATCGATTGCACCCGTACCATATTTCTATGCACCAGGAATTGCATGGCGACGACTTTGAACGTCGTGTACAGTTCTGCCACTGGGCACAAGAGAAATTACGGAACGATGACAGATTTCTTGCACGCGTTCTATTTAGCGACGAAGCGTCATTCACCAACAGGGGTAACGTAAATCGGCATAATATGCACTATTGGGCAACGGAAAATCCACGATGGCTGCGTCAAGTGGAACATCAGCAACCTTGGTGGGTTAATGTATGGTGCGACATTATGGGAGGAAGGATAATTGGCCCCCATTTTATCGATGGCGATCGAAATGGTGCAATGTATGCTGATTTCCTACGTAATGTTCTACCGATGTTGCTGCAAGATGTTTCACTGCATGACAGAATGGCGATGTACTTCCAACATGATGGATATCCGACACATAGCTCGCGTGCATTTGAAGCGGTATTGAATAGCATATTTCATGACAGGTGGATTGGTCGTCGAAGCGCCATAACATGGCCCGCACGTTCACCGAATCTGACGCCGCCGGATTTCTTTCTGTGGGGAAAGTTGAAGGATATTTGCTATCGTGATCAACCTACAACGCCTGACAACATGCGTCAGCGCATTGTCGATGCATGTGCGAACATTACGGAAGGCGAACTACTCGCTGTGGAGAGGAATGTCGTTACACGTATTGCCAAATTCATTGAGGTTGACGGACATAATTTTGAGCATTTATTGCATTAATTTGGTATTTGCAGGTAATCACGCTGTAACGGCTTGCGTTCTCAGAAATGATAAGTTCACAAAGGTAAATGTATCACATTGAAACAACCGAAATAAAATGTTCAAACGTACCTACGTTCTGTATTTTAATTTGATAAAAAACCTACCTGTTACCAACTGTTCGTCTAAGATTGTGAGCCATTTGTTTGTGACTATTACAGCGCCATCTATCACAAAGCGAAAAAAGTGGTCTAACTAAAACATTCATATTTCTTTACGGACTACACGAATTTGTAATAAAAATGGGGGTTCCTATTTTAAAAAAAAACGCAATTGATATCCGTTTGACCTATGGCAGCGCCTTCTAGGGGGCCCAACTATAGCGCCATCTGGTTTTCCCCTTCAAGCTAGACGAGTTTCGTTCTTTGTATTTTTTTCGTTTGATGCTAATTTCGTGAGATATTTGGCCCGGTCACTATCAATGGACCACCCTGTATAGCGTTGTTTTGTGTCAGCTAGTGTTCCACCTTCTTTTTCAAAAAACGATGGCAGAGCTTACTTTCGGAATGTCCCTTGTACCACAACTCCCTATGTGTCACTCTTGTATGGACTGCAAACACAAAATTAGACTAATTAGTGTGTACAGAGAGGCGTTTAACCGTTCATTCTTACTGTGCAACATACGTGAATGGAACGGGAAAAAATCCTAATAGCTGGTGCTAATGGAAGTACACACTGCCATGCACTTCAGGGTGGTTTACAGGCTATGGATGTAGATCTAGATGATTCCCCACTCAGGAAAACTTGCTGCGCTCTGTAAATGTGCGTCCACACGATGCCTTTTTTTGTTTTCACTTTCCGCATGCGCATAAATTTCCAATTGCACAACTACGCTTGCGCATTTGTGCTTCATAGGAAGCATGCTTAAATTTATAGATGATTACGGACAAATAAAAGAAGTCGTATGTGATGCCGCCTCTGAAGGTTATTTGAACAAATGTTCGAGATGTGTTGCCCCGAGCGTCACGTATTAGATAAAAAGTCTATGATCATATTTCCGTAAACAATAAGATAGCCTAAGTTTCTAAGCAGTAAAACTGAGAGGAATAGCCAAACATTTCACACCAACTAAGCAGCCTGACATCTTATCAAAAAAAGTAATGGCGTATGTGGGGCTCCTCAACAAACTACTAAAAATATAAGTGAAGCATTCATAATTTCAAAAACACGAAACTGAAAAACACAAGCTCCATTCTATTGGATTGCGCCGTCTATGAAAGTCCCAAGCTTGTCGAGTCCGAGGATGCTGATCTACATATCTTATTTCATGATTAAATGCAAATGACACATTGAAAGTAAATTAACCTTCTCATAACGACTAAGAACATCCCTTAAGTATTTCTCAGTTTCAGGAACAATCACTTTTACTTTTATTTATTTATTCGTGTTCCGTTACTCCAGTATGCGTTTGAACTGCATGCATATGGAACGAATCACAATTATACATAAGAACTGTACTTATATATGGTAAGAGATACAAACTGTAAAACTGTATAGTAACAAAATACCCTAATAATCCCAAGCTTAGATTTTTCCTACAGTGAAAAGGGGGATAAAACAATCAAATAATAAATTACAAGTATCTCACATTACGAGTTAAAAATTTGATAGAATTGAAATGCTTTGTTTTGGAATGAGGAATAAATAATTCAAACGAGTATGTAAGAGTGATTTCAGGTGTGCCGCAGGGGAGTGTCGTAGGACCGTTGCTATTCACGATATACATAAATGACATTGTGGATAACATCGAAAGTTTATTGAGGCTGTTTTCGGATGATTCTGTAGTATATCGAGAGGTTGTAACAATGGAAAATTGTACTGAAATGCAGGAGGATCTGCAACGAATTGACGCATGGTGCTGGGAATGGCAATTGAATCTCAATGTAGAGAAGTGTAACGTGCTGCGAATACATAGAAAGAGAGATCCTTTATCATTTAGCTACAATATAGCAGGTCAGCAACTGGACGCAGTTAATTCCATAAATTATCTCGGAGTACGCATTAGGAGTGATTTACAATGGAATGACCATAAAAAATTAATCGTCGGTAAAGCAGATGCCAGACTGAGGTTCATTGGAAGAATCCTAAGGAAATGCAATCCGAAAACAATGGAAGTAGGTTACAGCATGCTTGTTCGCCCACTGCTCGAATACTGCTCACCGGTGTGGGATCCGTACCAGATAGGGTTGATGGAAGAGATAGAGAAGATCCAACGGAGAGCAGCGCGCTTCGTTACAGTATCATTTAGTAATCGCGAAAGCGTTACGGAGATGATAGATAAACTCCAGTGGAGGACTCTGCAGGAGAGACGCTCAGTAGCTCGGTACGGGCTTTTGATGAAGTTTCGAGAACATACCTTCACCGAGGAGTCGAGTAGTATATCGCTCCCTCCTACGTACATCTCGCGAAGAGACCGTGAGGATAAAATCAGAGAGATTAGAGCCCACACAGAGGCATACCGACAATCCTTCTTTCCACGAACAAGGCGAGACTGGAATAGAAGACAGAACCGATAGAGGTACTCAAGGTACCCTCCGCCACACACCGTCAGCTGGCTTGCGGAGTATGGAGTAGAGAAGATCCAAAGAAGAGCGGCATGTTTCGTCACAGTGTTATTTGGTAAGCGTGATAGCGTTACGGAGATGTTTAGCAAACTGGAGTGGCAGACTCTGCAAGAGAGGCGCTCTGCATCGCGGTGTAGCTCGCTGTCCAGGTTTCGAGAGGGTGCGTTTCTGGATGAGGTATCGAATATATTGCTTCCCCCTACTTATACCTCCCCAGGAGATCACGAATGTAAAATTAAAGAGATTCGAACGCTCACGGAGGCTTTCCGGCAGTCGTTCTTCCCGCGAACCGTACGCGACTGGAACAGGAAAGGGAGGTAATGACAGTGGCACCTAAAGTCCCCTCCGCCAACACCGTGGGTGGCTTGCGGAGTATAAATGTAGATGTAGATGTGTATTACTGTGGCAGTAGAGGGCGCCAGGGCACGAGGAACAGTAACATCCTCTAGGAGAAAATCATGCAAACTGTAACTGTGGCTGTACGGCACATTGCGTATTAGACCGAAGTCTCTGTAACATAGTATGATTGAATAAATGGTCTCTAGCATCGGAAACCATGCATTTCGAGATACAAGTTCAATAGACCTTTTTTGTTCCGTATTCTATCATCTAATCTCTCTGTTCTAATCCCAAAGAAAGCAGGTGTTGACAGATGTGAAAATTGCCGAACGATCAGTTTAATAAGTCACAGCTGCAAAATAATAACACGAATTCTTTACAGACGAATGGAAAAACTGGTAGAAGCCGACCTCGGGGAAGATCAGTTTGGATTCCGTAGAAATGTTGGAACACGTGAGGCAATACTGACCTTACGACTTATCTTAGAAGAAAGATTAAGGAAAGGCAAACCTACGTTTCTAGCATTTGTAGACTTAGAGAAAGGTTTTGACAATGTTGACTGGAATACTCTCTTCCAAATTCTAAAGGTGGCAGGGGTAAAATACAGGGAGCGAAAGGCTATTTACAATTTGTACAGAAACCAGATGGCAGTTATAAGAGTCGAGGGACATGAAAAGGAAGCAGTTGTTGGGAAGGGAGTGAGACAGGGTTGTAGCCTCTCCCCGATGTTATTCAATTTGTATATTGAGCAAGCAGTAAAGGAAATAAAAGAAAAATTCTGAGTAGGTATTAAAATCCATGGAGAAGAAATAAAAACTTTGAGGTTCGCCGATGACATTGTAATTCTGCCAGAGACAGCAAAGGACTTGGAAGAGCAGTTGAATGGAATGGATAGCGTCTTGAAGGGAGGATATAAGATGAACATCAACAAAAGCAAAACGAGGATAATGGGATGTAGTCGAATTAAGTCGGGTGATGTTGGGGAAATTAGATTGGGAAATGGGACACTTAAGGTAGTAAAGGAGTTTTGCTATTTGGGAAGCAAAATAACTGATGATGGTCGAAGTAGAGAGGATATAAAATGTAGACTGGCAATGGCAAGGAAAGCGTTTCTTAAGAAGAGAAATTTGTTAACATCGAGTATAGATTTAAGTGTCAGGAAGTCATTTCTGAAAGCATTTGTATGGAGTGTAGCCATGTATGGAAGTGAAACATGGACGATAAATAGTTTAGACAAGAAGAGAATAGAAGCTTTCGAAATGTGGTGCTACAGAAGAATGCTGAAGATTAGATGCGTAGATCACATAACTAATGAGGAGGTGTTGAATAGGATTGGGGAGAAGAGAAGATTGTGGCACAACTTGACCAGAAGAAGGGACCGGTTGGTAGGACATGTTCTGAGGCATCAAGGGATCGCCAATTTAGTACTGGAAGGCAGCATGGAGGGTAAAAACCGTAGAGGGAGACCAAGAGATGAATACAGAAAGTAGATTCAGAAGGATGTAGGCTGCAGTAGGTACTGGGAGATGAAGAAGCTTGCACAGGATAGAGTAGCGTGGAGAGCTGCATCAAACCAGTCTCAGGACTGAAGACAACAACAACAACATTCTCTCATCGGTCAATCCATAGAGTTTGTACACGGTGGAAAAAAATTACCTGCATACTTCCTTACTTACAGTCGCTTTTCCATTTTCTCTTTCCGTCGCCTTTTCGTCACATTAAACGCAGCACAAGCTCCCAAGCTAAGAAGGATATTCACAGCAGACTGCTTGCGCAATCAGGCAACGTTTGGACACGAGAACGCCCATGCTTTCTTTCCACAAATTTTTGTGCATGCCCTCTGATTCCCGTGTGTCTGCGATTGCACACTACGATAAAAGCATCCTGTGGACATACCATAAGAGAATAAATATTCGATCTATGAGCAAACCACACTAGACACAATGTGCGAACATAATTTCTTTTGTTTTTATATGGCACTGAAACAAAAACTTTTCGAAAGTTATGTACACCTATGGCACTGAAAATGTCGTGTGTGAGAAATGCGTATTGAGGAAACGATGCTGATAACCGTGTAGGAAGTGATATTGTTCCGGGAATTACACTACTGGCCATTAAAATTGCTACACCACGAAGATGACCTGCTACAGACGCGAAATTTAACCTACAGGAAGAAGATGCTGTGCTATGGAAATGATTAGACTTTCAGAGCATTCACACAAGGTTGGCGCCGGTGGCGACACCTACAACGCGCTGACACGAGGAAAGTTTCCAACCGATTTCTCATACAGCAGTTGACCGCCGTTGCCTGGTGAAACGTTGTTGTGATGCCTCGTGTAAGGAGGAGAAATGCGTACCATCACGTTTCCGACTTTGATAAAGGTCGAATTGGAGCCTATCGCGATTGCGGTTTATCGTATCGCGACATTGCTGCTCGCGTTGGTCGAGATCCAATCACTGTTAGCAGAATATGCAATCGGTGGGCTCAGGAGGGTAATACGGAACGCCGTGCTGGATCCCAACGGCCTCGTATCACTAGCAGTCGAGATGACAGGCATCTTATCCGCACGGCTGTAACGGATCGTGCAGCCACGTCTCGATCCCTGAGTCAACAGATGGGGACGTTTGCAAGACAACAACCATCTGCACGAACAGTTCGACGACGTTTGCAGCAGCACGGACTGTCAGCTCGGAGACCGTGGCTGCGGTTAGCCTTGACGCTGCATCAGAGGCAGGAGCGCCTGCGATGGTGTACTCGAAGACGAACCTGGGTGCACGAATGGCAAAAGTCATTTTTTCGGATGAATCCAGGTACTGTTTACAGCATCGCGATGGTCGCATCCGTGTTTGGCGACATCGCGGTGAACGCACATTGGAAGCGTGTATTCGTCATCGCCATACTGGCTTATCACCCTGTGTAATGGTATGTGGTGCCATTGGTTACACGTCTCGGTCACCTCTTGTTCGAACTGACGGCACTTTGAACAGTGGACGTTACATTTGAGATGTGTGGCTCCACCCTTCATTCGATCCCTGCGAGACCCTACATTTCAGCAGGATAATGCACGACCGCATGTTGCAGGTCCTGTACGGGCCTTTCTGGATACAGAAAATATTCAACTGCTGCCCTGGCCAGCACATTCTCCAGATCTCTGACCAATTGAAAACGTCTGGTCAACGGTGGCCGAGCAACTGGCTCGTCGCAATACGCCAGTTACTACTCTCGATGAACTGTGGTATCGTGTTGAAGCTGCATGGGCAGCTGTACCTGTACACGCCATCCGAGCTCTGTTTGACTCAATGCCCAGGCGTATCGAGACCGTTATTACGGCCAGAGCTGGTTGTCCTGGGTACTGACTTATCAGAATCTATGCACCCAAATTGCATGAAAATGTAATCACATGTCAGTTCTAGTATAATATATTTGTCCAATGAATACTCGTTTATCATCTGCATTTCTTCTTGGTGTAGCAATTTTAATGGCCAGTAGTGTATGTCCTGTCAACCGATGTCTTCTTCTAGTCAAGTTGTGCCTCGTGCCCCAAATGTAATTTTTTCTTTCTTCCATTCAATACCTCCTGTTTAGTTATTCAATCTCCCAATCTAAGTCTGAGAGTTGCCCTGTAGCTTCCCATTTCAAAAGATTTTATTCTCTCCTTGTCTGAGTAGCGTATCAACCACAATGCACTTCCTACACGCAAATACCTTCAGAAAGGAATTTCTGACATTTAAGTTTATATTAAATCCTAACAAATTCCTCTTTTTCAGGAATGTTTTCCTTGATATTGCCAACCTGCATTTTATATCTTCCCTGCTTAATCCGCTATCAGTTATTTTCTCGACTAAATTACAAAATTTAGCTACTTGTTTTAGTGTCTCGTTTTCTAATCTACAATCTTGTGCGTCGCCTCATTAATTTCGACCATTACTCGATCACTTACTTTTACCTTTGCCGGTGTTCATCTTACAAGCTCTTCTCAAGATTATCCAATCTCTCCCAAGTCGCCTGAGGTCTTTGACTTATGACAAAAATAATGTTCAGTGTAAAATCAATGACTCGTAAGATTATTCTCATGTCCAGGGTGTCCCAGGAGCCAGTGAACATTCAGAAATACGACAGGAACGATCATTCGGAGTACAAAAGTCTAGTAAACATCCGCTATAAAATGCATAGCTAAGAACTACGAGCACTTCTTCAGTATAAGAGATGAGTTTTACGGTATGGAAGATGAACAAGAACTCGCAGCTCTCAGGGTGTGATTTTAAGAGCTCAGCTTTATCTTGTTTTGGTGCACGCTATCACCTATAAAAAGATGGAAAGCAGGGAACTGGCAGTAGAAGAGAGATACAGGGTGGTCCATAGATCGTGACCGGGCCGTATATCTCACGAAATAAGCGTCAAACGAAAAAACTGCAATGAACGAAACTTATCTTGCTTGAAGGGGGGACCAGATAGTTCTATGGTTGGCCCGCTAGATGGCCCTGCCATAGGTCAAACGGATGTCAACTGTGTTTTTTAAATAGGAACGCCCATTTTTTATTACATATTCGTGTAGTACGTAAATAAATATGAATGTTTTATTTGGACTACTTTTTTCGCTTTGTGGTAGATGGCGCTGTAATAGTCACAAACATATGTCTCACAATTTTAGACGAGCAGTTGGTAACAGGTAAGTTTTATAAATTAAAATACAGAACGTAGGTATGTTTGAACATTTTATTTCGGTTGTTCCAATGTGATACATGTACCTTTGTGAACTTATCATTTCTGAGAACGCATGCTGTTACAGCGTGATTACCTGTAAATACCACATTAATGCAATAAATGCTCAAAATGATGTCCGTCAACCTCAGTGCATTTGACAATACTTGTAACGACATTCCTCTCAACAGCGAGTAGTTCGCCTTCCGTATTGCTCGCACATACATTGACAATGCGCTGACGCGTGTTGTCAGGGGTTGTCGGTGGATCACGATAGCAAATATCCTTCAACTTTCCCCACAGAAAGAAATCCGGGGACGTCAGATCCGTTGAACGTGTGGGCCACGGTATGGTGCTTTGACGATCAATCCACCTGTCATGAAATACGCTATTCAATGCCGCTTCAACCGCACGCGAGCTATGTGCCGGACAGCCATGATGTTGGAAGTACATCGCCATTCTGTCATGCAGTGAGACATCTTGTAGTAACATCGGTAGAACATTACGTAGGAAATCAGCATACATTGCACCATTTTGATTGTCACCGATAAAATGGGGGCCAATTATCCATCCTCCCATAATGTCGCACCATACATTAACCCGCCAAGGTCGCTGATGTTTCACTTGTCGCAGCAATCGTGCGTTTCCCGTTGCCCAATAGTGCATATAATGCCGGTTTACGTTACCCCTGTTGGTGAATGACGCTTCGTCGCTAAATAGAACGAGCGCAAAAAATCTGTCATCGTACCGTAATTTTTCTTGTGCCCAGTGGCAGAACTGTACACGACGTTCAAAGTCGTCGCCATGCAATTCCTGGTGCATAGAAATATGGTACGGGGGCAATCGATGTTGATGTAGCATTCTCAACACCGACGTTTTTGAGATTCCCGATTCTGGCGCAGTTTGTCTGCTACTGATGTGCGGATCAGCCGCGACAGCAGCTAAAACACCTGCTTGGGCATCATCATTTGTTGCAGGTCGTGGTTGACGTTTCACACGTGGCTGAACACTTCCTGTTTCCTTAAATAACGCAACTATCCGGCGGACGGTCCGGATACTTGGATGATGTCGTCCAGATCACCGAGCAGCATACATAGCACACGCCCGTTGGGCATTTTGATCACAATAGCCATACATCAACACGATATCGAGCTTTTCCGCAATTGATAAACGGTCCATTTTAACACGGGTAATGTATCACGAAGCAAATACCGTCCGCACTGTCGGAATGTTACGTGATACCACGTACTTATACGTTTGTGACTATTAAAGCGCCATCTATCGCAAATCGAAAAAAGTGGTCCAATAAAACACTCATATTTCTTTACGTACTACACGAATATCTAATAAAAAATGGGGGTTCCTATTTTTAAAAAAGCGCAGTTGATACCGTTTGACCTATGGCAGTGCCATCTAGCGGACCAACCATAGCGCCATCTAGTTTCCCCCTTCAAGTTATACGAGTTTCGTTGTTTGTAGTTTTTTCGTTTTATACTTATTTCGTAGATATTTGGCCCGGTAAAATTCACGGTATTGAGGATGACGAAGTTATGCAGTTTAGAGCCCATGTTTAAAGATGTTTTCCCTACGAATGATCGTTCCTGTCATATTTTGAATATTGCCCAGTCCCGCTGGGACACCCTGTATTTACAAGTACACGTTTCATCGCCTGTTAATTGATAAGTTAACACTTTCTCATTTTTTTAATAATATGATGAACTAACGTACATTTGATCAAAACATGTTTTACATAGATGTGACAGTATGCAATATTTCTTTAGACTTTACAATCTTGCAGAAATGTATCACATAAAAATTCACCAAATAGGTTTCAGTAATGAAGCGACAGAAAACTGTCACTTGCCAACCGTACAGGAATGTGACGAGCTATGTCGTATCAAAATGTGTCGTTATTAGCTTCTACGTCCTTGAGGAATTAAATGTGAATAGCAATAGAACGTGAATTACGAGGTGCAATTTCAGCAGACGAACATACGGACCAGGCGCAACCCTGACGTCACCGCTCTGGATTACCGAATGAGTTAAAATGGTTTATACGCGTGGTTTAAGTATAATGGTTTTCATAATTTCCATATCCGCGGATCTCGTTTCACTTATCTGCGGAGACATTATACGTTGGCGTAATTTCGTCCGGACCTTGGCAAACTGCCCTAACACAGCTTTGAAAGCGTTGCTTCTTAATCATTGGCGATCTGCCTTAACAGACAAAATCAGATGCGACGCCTCGAAACATTAGTAACTGTTATGTAAGCATCATAATAGTTTTTTGTACTTGGTACGTTGCATTCTCTTCTCCACACTATGTATTAGACTGTGGTAGAGATCTATTTAGTAACCAACCGATTAAGAGTCTCTCTTCATTGCAGCCAATTAAGAGTCGAGTTAGTAATGAGGTTGAGGAAATCCCAGTGGTGGATGACAATGTAAGAGGAAGGGATTACCAACTCTGACATTTGACTTAAAGCCAACGGAAACCTCCACACATTTAGCTGCAACTGCGGGACACCAACGAATTAAAATACTCGTTTGGCAATGGTATTCTATAAAGCAGACGTTTATTGTACCATAAAATGCCTTCAATCGTGTGTTCAAATTATGATTATCGGTGCAGATCTAATAATCTGAGCCCTCCAAACATCGACAGATTATTAAGAATAACAATTACTCCTGTGTTACGTTTGTTCCAGTATGTAGGTTATGTAGTCATTAGCTCTTGTAGCTATGAAAATAATTTGTATTAGGACTCCAATAGCAAATACATTTTATCACATAACTTAATTATCTAAATGGGAGTTCATAAACTCGCAGCTTAAAACGATCATTATTTCACATGTTTCCGACTTAGTAACAAATATCAAAATGGAAATAAATTGTGGCACTGCTGTCATCATATGGTGGTATACTGAATTATTTCGCTGATACGTGGCATCGTTTGCAGAAGAAATAATAGTAGAATCCTTATGCTTATCATAGTGGTAGATCCTCCTCTGCATGGCTTCAGTGTGTAATATCAAACTAATTGGCACTTACTGTCTAAAATGTCTTGGTTAAAAGTACGAGAGACAATGGATGTCGCGCGGAAAGCAAATTCATTCTTTCCGCGCAGTCAGTTTCAGCAGAAGTGCAATGATTGGCAGGTTCGGGTGCTTCGCGTGCCATCATCTTTGGCGAGCGCCGTCTACGTCACACGTGTGCTTCATGGCGGCCGAGTGACCGGTTCGTGACGTTGCCGACGTGTTAGAGTGCCGTTATGCAATAGGCGAGTGATTCTGTGCGCCTGATATAAGTCGTTAATATCGCCACCCGCCGTAGTTGCACTCTCACTGCGCCGCCGAGACGTGGACGCCCACGCTTGTCTCGAAATTCCGCTTGTTCCAGCACCTGTATCTCCAGACAACTACCTTCGCACGGAAAACAATGAGTGAAAAGTAAGTAAAAAGTCGTGTTACGTGCAATGAGGAAGTGACTCAATAGATTCGTAACATTTTAGTGGGACGTTCGGATAACCGTTCGTCCTCTAACCTGCTTTTAGAGGTTATAACCTGCCGTTCCCAGATGATTCAGCACAAAACGAACCAGTAAGAAACTGCAGATTTACGCCCTTTTGTCCGCAGATTAAAATGCTGCCATATCGCCGGGCAATTGTTTAGTGCAGTATGTTTTGTTGCAAATAGAAATTAAGCAACTTACATTTCCTTGATGATTAAATAAATCGTTGAAATAAACTCAGATACGTCGCATTGGTTGACAACTACTTTTCCGAGTATTTTGAGGCATATTTTGTGCATGAATCGTAAATCACCTGTGAAAAGCCTGGGGTGTGGTCCGTGGGAAGAGTGGGGACATACTAATAACGCACGGTAGCTCTTTATGACGTTATTAGTGTACTATTTTTCGCTCTTAAAGTACTACTATTGTATATCGAAACTACCGTAATCGGTACATTCAAACATTTCATCCCGAATAATTGTTAACCTGGAAGACTATCGTGCAGAACTGTGACATTGGGCCCCCAGAAATCTTTGTAGTAGTGATATCTGTAGTGTAGTCCAAGGTCTAGGTCAGAGTGGAGTGATGATTTGTTTGAGGGTTGAAGCCAGCGAATGTGCCACACACAGGTTGTGGTAATAGATTAACTTATGTATCCTGATGTTTACATTCGCACCATATTTATTTCCACTGTTAACACACTTCGTGTCATAAAAACAAAAACTGCAAAGTAAATTCAGAAATTGTATATCGGATACTCTGACAACTATTTTGTATTATTTGCTTATACACTGAATAAAATTCGAGAAATTCAAGGAGTGATTCATTATGTGACTTTAGCAAACTTCGTAGGGAGTGATTTGTCATTGGTGTATAGGGAACTCCTTTGCAGTGAAGACCCCCTGGTATTTTTATTTAGTTTCACAATGACCACCTTCGACATAATCTTGCTGACATCATTGGAAAATTTTTATTAATATGCATGCCAGCCACTAATGCAATAACACTTTTCGCTCAGGAAATGACACCACATTAGCTTGTCAAACACATAAGAATGGACATATAAAATATCCATTGGACATCTGCATGCTCAGGAATGGACAAAAGCAAATAGAAAGTGAAGTGGGGGGGTCCAAGCACAACACAGGAAAAACTTTTTTACCTGCTGGTACATGTAAATTTAATCACAGCAATTCATATGGAATGTGGGGATTATTGGGCTCCATAATTTGTTATCCTTTTCGTATGCAAAGATATATGAATACCCTAGATTGCTTTTCTGCTTCTGCTAGAGTATTAAAGTCTGGTGGTGTTCCTGAATTATGATCAGCAGTTAATGATAATTGGTATAAAACAATTATATGTACTGTGTGCTTGTTAGCAATTTAAGCAAGGTGGCATGAGGATGTTTCAGTGTATGTTCCAGAAATTGTCCTCACTGTGTGCTGTTGATATTTAATATCATATGTTTGCTGTGTTGTCTGTAACTCAGTGGTGAGTTCTAATCATAATTTAAGCTGGAGAGGGTATATGCTTTTTACTTGGTTTACATAATGTGTACAAATTGTAAAACCTGTGTGGGCTCTCTCTTCAACAGTCAATTGATAACTTTGAGGTTTAGCAAACTAGACAAACTATCAGTATATTCTGTCAAGTATTAAGTCCTAGGTTACATAGATGACATTTACAGTTATTTATTTTTATGTTTCAGTTTTAGATTTTACTCGTGTGTGTTTTTTCCTGTAATAAGTCATTTAGTTCTCATGTGTGTTCCCCCCCCCCCCCCCCCCCAAACCTACAAAGATTTAGTGTAGATGGTGATCCTTTGAGAGGAACAATATTTCATGTTGGCATATACCACAACCATGCAGGTTCCAATGGTAGTCTGTAGCATCTCCCGAAATCTGTGTTGGTTTGGAAGGTGTTTTGGTGATGAGTTGGCAAAGCCAACAAATGTGTGAAACACACACACACACACACACACACACACACACACACACACACACACACACACACAACTGTACATTCCTAATATGGTCTAATATTTTCCTGTTTTTAATATGTTTGACGATAACAAGAAAATCCCAGTCTGAAAACCCTCGGTTTTCCTGGAGGTTCTCTTGGTTTTTGTTTTTCTAATGTATTTGAGTTGCTGGTGACATTGGTTGCATCTTGAGGCTCGCATCTTCACCATGTTAATGATCTCCCTCTATCACTATTGAACTGTTGACTAATTAATGATCATCTGCCATAGACCTACCTTTCGTGGTTTTGTTTGTGTGTGTGTGTGTGTGTGTGTGTGTGTGTGTGTGCGTGTGTGTGTGAGAGAGAGAGAGAGAGAGAGAGAGAGAGAGAGAGAGAGAGATATGGATGTATGGTTTCCATTTCAGTTTTTAAAACAATTTATGGTGATAGGAGAACATTTTATTGGCTGGCCAGCGTCATTTTCTGAGTATTTTGATATGATTGACCCATGGTCTCTGGTGGCTTGTTATAGAGTAATTGTATTTCTTTTGATTTCTTATCCTCATTCATCCTTTTACTGGTATTGCAGTGGAAATATCTGCACAAAAATGCAAATGTTGAGTGTGTCCTTTGTATCTTGTTTGGAAACAACTTGTTCCATTCATCCACGGTATGTACTGTTGACAACAGTAATCACACTTTTCCCTCAAGCTCAAACTCAGTAATGCTCAGGTCTGTCTCAGATTTATTTTTGTGTTAGTGTTGGTAAAGTGATTACAAAGTGTGTCCCTATGGTGTGTCCACATATTCCTAGATGTCGCATTGTATTAATGTGGGATCATGGTAGTGGACAACTTTGACGTGGCGTGACTTCTTTATTGTTTATTCCAAAATGTTCATATGTATTTATGTGTGTATTTATAACAGAGTATAATTGTACACCATGAACAATGAGAAAATGTCAATATTGGCAGTGAGATGGCAGCAAATACATGTAAATAGCATCCCTAAGTTTGTCAACTGTCTTGTAATGTGCGGCACTAACTTTATGTGTAATGAATCCCCATAATGAATTGTCATGAGGTGACAAGTCGTGACTTCGGTGTAGCCAACTCAAAAGATGCAGGCAAATGGTCAGAAGCACATCCAAACCATTTATCAGGAAATATCTCCTTGAGATATTCTCTAATGGCAGCAACGTAATGGGGCACTGCTTCATCCTGCCGGAACTGTACATGACCGAGCAGTTCCTGATCTGGTGGATGTGCAATAAGCCAATCACCTAATGTGGTGAGATACGCACAGCATTCACCCACAGGCCTAGCAATGCTTTTGCATGTCATTATCACTCAATTTGTCCACAGTCGAAGATTTGAATCCCATAACTTCCAAATCATTCTTCATGTGTTTTTGTAATGTCAAACATGGAACGCAAAATTCTTTTGATTGGACATTTGTGGCAAACCTTTAACAAATGCTGCAGCCTCGACACACATTTCCAGTCGTGTTTCTGGTTGTCCTGAGTGTGGCTTATCTATTGTGCAACCAGCTGCAAAGAGCCTTTTCTCCCTCTATGAAACTGTTGTTTTTTGTCGGGAAGGCTTCTGAAACCCTACAGTGAAATTGCAGAATTATCTCATTGATTTTCCTGTATAGAGTTGTTTGTGAGCTCATATGGTTATTACGATCTGTTCCTGCATGGTGCAAGTAGGCCGATCAACTGGGATTAAGATGTATATCACCATCTGCAACAATAAGAAACAATCATTCATTAACACCTATGTAATACATAGGGGGTAATGGACTTTGTGCTCAGTCTGTACGTTAACAGCGAGAAATACGGAAGCGTCAGATCCCGCCTGTCTGCTTTGACCCACGACGTAACAAATATGGCCAAAACGACCATAAACCACGATTCTAATATGGCGCGTATAAAGTCGTTTCGTACACATTATGAGGATGAAAATACATCGAAAAACAAACACCCACCCGTTCCACAAGAAGCCTAATGACACTAATGGGACATCGCGGGAAATGGGGGGTTTTTGGGTGGGGACAAACTAAATATAAACAAATTTAGACACCCACCCCCATACAAAACCACACAAAACGACGAAAAAAAATGACTTCACAAAACTCCCCAAATACCACTAAACACAATATCATCTGGAATCGGACACTTCCCTTGACCTATATAGCTCAAAAACGTCTCCCGATACCAATACTGACATTGACAGCCACACTTTGGGATCGAACACTTCCCTTGACCTGTTATCCTTACGACATCTCTACATACATCCGCCCCCGGTCCGAGACGCTGGAACTTTAAATAGGCCTCATTTCTTCACAACAGACTGAACACTTCACGACAAAATCCGAATAGTTGAAGAAATTTTATTAGAGACAACGCACTGTCCCCCATCATAGCCGACAACCGAAAACTGTTGATCCTGACAGTCATATCCATACCTACCAAAGACATAAAAAAGCAATTTACCAAAATTCACACACGACGCCACACTCGCAAACTAAACCAAAAACATCACCTAGCACACCACCAGAGAGCACCACCGATCACATCAAAACGACACCTACAAACACGCCACTCTCACAAACTAAATTCCGCGCCATCGTGGTGTCACACACCACAACAGCCTTACGTCACGGCTCAAAGCCGACAGGTGGGATCGAACGTTTCAGTCGACCCTAACAATGGTACACAGCAGTAAGGATAGCTTTACTGTAGGAGAGCTTGTTAGTAGGCAATTCATGTGTGGATCCATTGAATGCAATGAAAGAGCATCACAACAAGACTATGCTGAGCTGTTCTGGCAGTGATGGCAACTCTTGCATCTGTGCATGGGTATGACTATCTCAAAACTGAGTCTCTTGTACCAGAATACTTGGAAAATGTCGCTACGAGCAATCTCTGAAATTCTATCACGGTCGCTTTCGGGATCTCCCATATATGTGTCATCAACTCCTTAGTTTCCAGTTGCTGCCAGTTAAGTGGTCCGTGCATAATAGGGATCACATTTCTGTCCATTGGCCAAGGAAGGTTCATAAAGGGCAATTTGCTTTTCTCTGGGATGAGCATATGATACTGTTTGGTGGTGGCCTGAATGTAGTAATTTGTGAACTAACACTATAGCTTTAAAGGACTTGTCTGTACAGGATTTGTACATTAAACTCCTATGCCTTGTGCTTCATTTTGAGTCAACTGAAGAATGTAGGCTTTTAAAAACTTAACCCAAAGATATTTCAGAACATTTAGTCAATTTGTATGAATTAAATCTTCTGTAATGTTAGATATTCTCATAAGTTTCTGGTTGATTCTTAACTTCCAGATTCCCCAAATGCAATATCATTAGGAACTCCCAAAGCTTTCATTTTATTCCCTGAAATGTAATTTGTTTTTCGTATTTCTGTTTTCCTTCACGGATGATTGAATGTACAGTAGAATAACCTTTCAGCCCCTGTATTATATTCTTCCTATCTTCAAAATTTCAAAGAGTGGTGTTCACTCAAAACCTTTCTACAAAATCTGTAGATGTAGGTTTGCCTTTCTTCATGCTGTAGTCTAAGACCAGTTGTAGTGTAAGTATCGCCTTACATGTTCCTACATTTTGTGTGGAGCCCAAACTGACCTTCCCTGAGGTTGGCTTCTACCAGTTTTTCCTTTCTTCTGTGTTCTTGTCAGTACTTTGCAACCATGGCTTACCAAACTGATAGTTCAATAATATTCACATTTATCAGCAGCTGCCTTCTTTGGAATTGGGATTATTAGAATCTTCTTGCCGTGTGTAGGTATTTTGTCTGTCTAAAAATGGGATTAAAGTGTCCCATTCCACCTGTCTGCTTTGACCCATGATGTCACCAGTATGGTGGAAACGACCATTCTCAAGGTCTCCAATATGGTGCCTATGATGTCATTACATAAACACAAAAATACATACAAAAACAACAAACGCATCTCCCTCCAAAAATATAATCAAACTAATGGGATCAGTGCATGAAATTGGGGTGTTTTGGATGCGGAATAACTAAATATAAACATATAAAACCACACACCACGATCCCAAACCACACAAAATGACAGAAAAACAACACAAAATTCCCACGTTCCGCTACACTCACAATAACCACAGGAGTCTGTCACTTCCCTTCACCTACATAGCTCAACTGAAATAGTTGATACCGCAAGATAAAAACCAACAACGCCCAAAAATTATAATCAGACTGCAGCTATTGATACCACCAAAAACAACAAAAATTGGAATCGGACACTTCCCTTGACTTATATATAGGTCAACTACAACTAACGATACCAAAACACCTACGACAACATACATTGGAATCGGACACTTCCTTTGACCTATATAGATCAACTACAACTGTCAATACCAAAAGCACAGGGAGCTGCTACGACACATTGGAATTGGACACTTCCCTAGACCTATGTAGGTCAATAACAGCTCAAGATACCAAAACGCATCGACTACAAAAATTGGAATTGGATACTTCCCTTAAGTCACATAAAACAACCCCAGGTGACGATACCAAAACATCATTTACACCTGCGATAAATAACACTGAACCAACAACACATGGAAAAATCCCATAAAACTTCACAAATTGCAAACACACTAGGTCAGCCACCCCAGTATCTCTCTCTCCACACACACACACACACACACACACACACACACACACACACACACACACACACACAAACCAAAAACAATTCCCAACCCACCCACCACTTACCAACCCCAACCCTTCCCCCCTCCCTCAAACTTCACCCTCGCCTCAAAAACAAAAATCTGCCAATGAATAAAAACCAGAAAATAAACGAAACTCAATTTCACACTACAACTGAAAAACAACTGCAACAAAACAGATCCTCTGTAACATAATCGTAACCCCCCCCCCCCCCAACCCATCTAAATTCACAAACATTACCAACAACCTGCTCCACCCACCCCCCTTGCCACATAGAAAACCCCCCTGAACTAACCACCCTTGGGCTATTATACATTTTACTAACAGCCATAAAAAATGCAGTACTTCCCAGGGATGCTCTCCCCCCCAGCAATACTCATCTAAATGAGTTTGCAGGTTAGAAGAGTGCCTCTTCCCCCTGCCTATGACTGATTTAACCGCCACCCAAAACCCCTCTATTGTATTAGTACACGCCCCAGTTTCGTAATTCTTTAACTCTAAAACTATGATTTACAGCTAAATGATGATAACCCCTTGTCCCCAACTCCTTATACGACGAAAAACCTTCCGACACTACAGTACTCCCCTCTCTATATACTCTTCAACTAACCCCACCAATTCCCTCTTTGTACACTCCTCCAAAACTCTGAAAACACCATCTGCATCCTGCCCCTGCCCCCCCTTGAAATAAAGTCCCCCCACACCCATAAACCTACTGGAGACTTATCCATCCCATATTTTCTCTTCCCAAATTGTGATTAATCTATCTTGACCACCAACTCCGGCCCACCCAACTTCCCCTATACTTCACGTATTCTGAACAAACGTCCCTGAAAATGGTTCAAATGACTCTGAGCACTATGGGGCTTAACATCTGAGGTCATCAGTCCCCTAGAACTTAGAACTACTTAAACCTAACTAACCTAAGGACATCACACACATCCATGCCCAAGGCAGAATTCAAACCTGGGACTGTAGCAGTCGTGTGGTTCCAGACTGTATCACCTAGAGCCGCTCGGCCACACCAGCCAGCTACACTTCCCTACAAAAAGAAAACCAATCTAAAACCGTCCTTCCACTCGCACCAGTCTCATGCACGCAAAAACTGGAGGAGGATCTATAACAAAAATAATAAGTCATCTAAACAATCTTTCTCATGGGCAACCTAGACTTCTCGAACCAGGAACCGTGTCTGATGGAATGCCAAAGGTTATCCTTTCGCCACAGCCACATATACCAGTCCCTGGTCAGAGAAACCGGAACACTCGGCTACCGCATATTCTCTTTACAGACACTGCACTTGATTATTTCAGCCAGCGGTTCAAACACCTGCAAAAATTTCGTCAGGGACATCATGTCTCTCCTATCTCAGCATGCAAATGCAAATTGTTAAATTTCACTGCCATATCCATACCTAAAAAAAAGAACAAGAAGCCACAAAATAAACACCTTACCGCATGACAAACAGCAAACAAATAACACCGATTGACACTGCGGTCACATAAACAAAACAAAAATTGATAACTCACTGAAACCAATTTCAGTTCTTGAATCACAGGCAATACAAATTACTTCACACTGCGACGGACAACGCTCAAATGAACCCAATACACCACATAACCCTCAGACCATACAGACACCACCAGAGGACACCACCAACAGCAACAAGACATCAACATACACAACCAACTCATAAACAAAACTCTGCGCCGTCATGACGTCACACACACCACCACCTTTGTCTTGGGTCAAAACTGACCGGTGGGAACTGACACCTCCTTTGACCCCAATATATAGTATACTGTATGTCAGATGGAAATATGTCATGTATGACTTTCCCAAGGACTTCAGTAATGCTGAAGGGAGTTTTGTCATTTTAGATGCTTTTTGTTGACTTAGATCTATCAGTGTTTCATCTTGCAGTGTTATATCTGACATGTCACCTTCATTTTCTCCTTCTTTCCTCTGTCTTGACGTTCATTCCCCTTGTATAGCCCTTGTATACATGCCTTCAACCTTTCAGCTTTCCCTTCTTTGCATCGTAGTGGCATACAGTCTGAGCTCTTGCTATCCATACAGTTGTTTCTCTTTTCTCTAGAGGTCTCTAATTTTCCTGTAGGTGGTATTGTCTATGCCCTATCTGTGCATGCTTCCACAGCCCCGCATTTGTTATCTAATTATGTATTTTATTAAGGTTCGGTGACAGTCTTTTGAAACAAAATTCTACGCTGTTTGTCAGTGCGTGGTACATACTGCTCTTGTAGATAGTTTTGCATCCAAAAATGTAGCTCGTCAAATGTGGCACTAGATGTTCAGTAATAATTTTAGAAAAGTCTTGTTGCATCTTAGGTCTTCAGGCAGCAGCCAGAAAGCATCTAATGCAGTGGTTTCCAACCTTTCTTAGACCACCAATGAAAGACTTTTCTATTGACAACTTGCACAATCAATATTAAAGTATTACAAAATTGGGGAATACGGAAGTGTCGGATTCCACCCGTCTGCTTTGACCCATGACGTCATCTGGCGGAAATGGCTATTTTAAGCGTCTCCAATATGGCGCCTATGATATCGCTACATACACACTGCAACAAACACCTAAATACATGTAAATAAGACAATAACATCTCCCTCCAAAAATACAATCAAACTAATGGGACAGCTGCGGGAAATTGGGTGTTTTAAGGAGGAACAAGCTAAATATAACAGTAAAAAACACAACATGATCCCAAAACACCTAAGGTGACGAACAAAAAAAATCACAAAATCTACAGGAATCGGACACTTCCCTTGACCTATATAGGTAAACAGCAGCTGACGATGCCAAGGCACCAATGCCTACAGCAAATACTACGGAAATTGGAATCAGACATTTCCCTTGAACACAGCTAACGGTACCAAAACACCTATACCTACATATAAAAATACGAAAATTGGTATCAGTCATTTCCCTTGACCTATATAGGTAAACTATAACTACTGATATGAAAAAATAAACACTTACATCTACGAAAAACAAAACCAAAACGCCTCAAAAATTAAAAACTTAAACATCTCTAGGTAAATTAAAACACATTCAATACACAATAAATACTCTAAACATTACAACTCAATAAAAGTAGACCCAAAAAAAGTTACTTACGACCAACAAATTTCGGCTGGCCATCTCACACACACACACACACACACACACACACACACACACACACACACACACACACAACCAACTCAAACTCCGCACCGTAATGACGTCACACTCCACAACACACTTACTTCATGGGCCAAAAGAGACTGGTGGAATCGGACGCTTCGTTGACCTGAAAATTGTGATATCTAGTGGTTATGTTTTGATTGGTCATATGAACCCATTGGATTCCCTAGCACTATTGTCATTGATAAAGAATGCAAAAAGCTTGTAAACCCTCGCGATTCATCTTAGTCGATTGCTCAGCTAAGACCGTGCGTGCCAACACTCAAATGTCTGTGAAGAGCTGGAGCATAAAACAGCGGTTTCGTCCTGCAGTTGCCACAGCACTGCCGGTCTGCGTTATCGAGCTGTACTAAATTCTTTCACAGCACAGACCATTAATCACAAAAGAACATAATCAATGTCTTTCCAAGTTTCAACATTTTCTAACCTTCAGATGCATTTAATACAGCACAGTGTGTGGTCTAAACAGTAGTGAAAGATCCATAGCTAAGGACTGGAAAGTTGCACAGGTCGCAGATTACACAGCAAAGGAAACAGATTTAATCAGCTGAGTTATAGACCCATATCACTGATACCAGTGTGCAGCAGAATTTTACATTATTATGCAGTATCTGGAAGAATACGATCTGTATATGGTTAGCAGAAAAAATCTTCTTCGAAACAGAAGTGGCTTTTTATTCACGGGACGTGCTTAAGGGGAGTACGTACATCCTATACCTATAGTGTTAAATTTGCATTATTGATGACCCATTGTCTCAGAACCTTTGACAGGAAGTGTAGTCTCACTCCTTTTCTGATTACTGAACCAGGATTATAATATAAAACAAATTATTAGTTATTTATGATTTTTAAAAATTTATGTTCACTTTTTTGTTCTTCTTCTTCTGTAAGTGAAAAACCAATACAGGTAGAAATGTTTTGGTGGTTCAGTAGTAGCAGCAGCATACTAAGAGATAACACAGTTTAAATAGTTCCTGAGATAAAGTTAAATATTAAAAATAAGTCTTTTTCAGGAAAAAAGGTTAAACGTCTCATTGGATACTCACTCATGTAGGAAGCATGTCAGCTCCTAGAAACAGCCGGGCCCATAATCAGCATTATCTGGATCCTGTTCTTGATCAACCTGCAAACCTAAAAGCTTCTTTCTTTTTGTGCCTCTTGCTTCTTCAGTCATTTCCTGTGCTACACGCTGGGCTTTCATGACCGTAAATCGATCTATTCGGTGGAAGGTTTGCAGTGTGTTGGCTCCTGGAGTGATACCAAGTTGCTCTAGTACCCTAACTCTTATTGTAATCAGTAAACATTATCACAGCGTCACAGACTCCCAAGCATAGTTTTCATTCCTACAAAGACATTTTTTGGTGTGCAGGTCCAAATGACATTATTGAAAGACTTATTTGGGTTTTGCGTTCGGCAATAGACATTTGGAATGGAGGTCAAAATGAGCTGATTCTATTTTTGCTCCTAAATCGATCCTCTGTACCCGCTGCCTGAGCTTCGCGGTACTTGCACCATGAATCAGCACTAGGTGGGTAAAGGACCATGTATAACTGTATCGTAAGTGGATAATTTGTTGACGAAGGTAGCCCACACTGCTCTGTTCATCCCTTGTAGGTCATTTGTATCGTTTCTTATTGCCATTTCATAATATTGCTGGAATTAATAGTTCCCCCCCCCCCCCTCCCCCCCCATCCCCCCTGCGGGTCCGGGGATTAGAATAGGCCCGCGGTATTCCTGCCTGTCGTACGAGGCGACTAAAAGGAGTTTCAACCGTTTCGGCCTTCCATGTGATGGTCCCCCTTGGGGTTTGACCTCCATTTTTCAAAATTCTACAGAAGTACGAGCCTTTTGGGGAAGGACACCTTACATGGTGTACCACTGGTCCTAAGTGCACTAAGACCTTGGCACTCAGCATTGCACTGGCGTTGTAACCATACCCACTATTCCTCAAATTGGGCCTCAACGCGTGATAGGTTGCCCAAGTTACGCCCATAGTGCATCTCCATCTGCACCAGCGATCATGATGGACTTTCCATGGCACCAGAAATCCAGCACGGTAGCCAGCCCGTTGTGGTGGGGTCGTCATGTACCCTCTAGGTTGTAGCCCCCTGACAACACAGGGATCGTACTGCCGATACCTGAGCTGCACCCTCCCCACGTCGGCCAGGGAGTAGATGCCCGTCTCCTTGGGGCATCGGGACTCCCGGCAATGGTCATCCTGCCAGGTGGCCCTTGCTGCGGCTGGGTGGCACCCGTGGGGAGAGCCCCTGGTCGGAGTGGGTGGTATCGGGGCGGACGTTTCGCAGATGAAACGTCAACATGTATCAGGTCGCTCTGCGGCCGAGTCTTTCAAAAGAAAAGGTACCATTTCTAGTTCTGGTTCTCCTGCCCTTTCCCCCTTGGCCACTCCATGGGAGGAGGGACAGGCCCGCCGGCTTGGGGCGAAGTACTTCCCCCGCTATTTGGTCTGTTCTCGAACCGATGGGGGGATGTTCGCCACCTCCAAGCCCATGTTCTTTGTTCAGCACATTGAGGACGTCTTCGGGGAAATCGAGGCTCTCAGTAAGATGCGTTCAGGGTCCGTTCTTATAAAGACCACCTCCGCCACACAGTCGGCGGCGCTCCAGGCGTGCGACCGCCTAGGGGACATCCCAGTATCCATTGTCCCACATCTGGCACTAAATAGGACGCAGGGGGTTATTTTTCATCGTGACCTCCTGCTACAATCTGATGAGGAGCTCAGGGCCAACCTGGAGCGCCGAGGTGTGCATTTCGTCCGGCGAGTCCAGCGCGGCCCCAAAGGCCGTCGCATCGGCACCGGGGTCTTTATCCTCGCCTTCGAGGGGGACGTTCTCCCGGAGAAGGTGAAGGTGATGTGCTACCGGCGTGACGTGCGACCTTACGTCCCGCCTCCTATGCGCTGTTTTAGGTGTTTGCGCTTTGGGCACATGTCGTCACAGTGTGAGGCTGAGCCCCTTTGTGGCGATTGTGGACGTCCTCTTCGTGAGGAACATACATGCACCCCACCACCTCGGTGCGTTAATTGTCCTGGCGTCCACTCGCCTAGATCCTCAGACTGCCCCGCATATCAGAAGGAGAAGAAGATACAAGAAATCAAAACTTTGGATCGGCTCTCTTATTCTGAGGCCCGGAAGAAGTACGACCGCCTCCATCCCGTGTCATTGACCACTTCGTTCGCCTCAGTTGTGTCCACTCCTTCCGCGGTATCCTCACCCCTATCCTGTCCCCCCTCCGCCTCCTCCGCCCATCAGGGGGCTCTGCCTCCGCCTCCCAAATCCCTCCCTTCCAAATCCTCCTCCCCCGTGGCCCCCACCCCCTCTGCCCCAGGGGCCACCCTTCCTCCTCCTCCTCCTCCTCCCCCCCCCCCACGCCACCTGAGAAGCGATCCTCTTCTCAGGCGTCCATCGGGGCAACGTTCCGGACCCCAGCTTCCGAGGTCCGGCGTTCCAAAACGGACCCCGCGCGTGAGGACCTTCTTCGGGTCCAGCCCACCATCCCTGTGCCTCCTCGGCCTTCCAAGAAGGCCTCCAAGAAGAAGTCTCTATCCCCCTCTCCACCCCGGCGCGTTTCGTCTGACGCTCCATCCGTGAGTCGCTGCTCCCGGGCGTCCTCAGTTTCGCCGGGACGCTCTGCTGCCAGGCGCTCCGCCAGCCTTTAGTCGGCAAATGATGCGGCCCCTCCTACACAACCAGGGACAGCGGCCGCAGCTGGCGACGAGTCGATGGAACCGGATCCGCCTCCCGTCGGTTGTAGCGTAGTTCCCTCGCAACCTGGCCCTCTGCGGCCGTCAAGGTGACCAGCTCTTCCCCCGTCTCGTTCCCCCAACCTTTTGACTAGCGATGGCGTTGTTTCATTGGAACATAAGAGGTATTCGATCTAATCGGGAGGAATTACAACTGCTCCTCCGCCTGCGCTGTCCGCTCGTCCTTGGTCTCCAGGAAACCAAGTTGTGCCCGACTGACCGTATTGCCTTTTCCCACTATACCTCGGAGCGGTATGACCTCACCCCTGTGGACGGTATCCCAGCTCATGGTGGGGTCATGTTGCTCGTTCGGGACGATGTCTATTACCATCCCATCCCATTGACCACCCCACTCCAAGCAATAGCTGTCCGCATTACTCTTTCTGCTTTTACTTTTTCAGTTTGTACCATCTACACTCCACCGTCATCTGCTGTTAGTCGGGCTGACATGATGCACCTGATCGTTCAGCTTCCCCCGCCGTTCTTATTGTTTGGCGACTTCAATGCCCATCATCCCCTTTGGGGCTCTCCTGCATCCTGTCCAAGAGGCTCACTCTTGGCGGATGTCTTCAACCATCTCAATCTTGTCTGCCTCAATACCGGCGCCCCGACTTTCCTCTCGGACTCTACTCATACCTACTCCAACTTGGATCTCTCGATCTGTTCTACCACTCTTGCCCGTCGGTTCGAGTGGTATGTCCTTTGTGACACCTATTCGAGCGACCACTTCCCCTGTGTCGTTCGTCTCCTGCACCACACCCCATCCCCACGTCCTTCGAGCTGGAACATACTGAAAGCTGACTGGGGACTTTACTCCTCCCTGGCGACCTTTCCGGACCACGATTTTCCCAGTTGTGACAGTCAGGTCGAATACCTCACGGCTATTATCATCAATGCTGCCGAACGTTCCATTCCTCGTACTACTTCTTCTTCACGTCGCGTTTCCGTCCCCTGGTGGAACGAGGCTTGTAGGGACGCTATCCGTGCTCGACGACGTGCTTTACGCACCTTTCGCCACCGTCCTACGTTGGCGAATTGTATTGAATACAAACGACTCCGAGCGCAAAGCCGTAGAGTCATCAAAGACAGCAAAAAAGCTTGTTGGGCCTCTTTCACCAGCTCCTTTAACAGTTTTACTCCCTCTTCCGTCGTTTGGGGTAGCCTGCGCCGGCTGTCGGGCATTAAGGCCCACTCCTCAGTACCTGGCCTGACCTCAGGTAATGAGGTCCTTGTTGATCCTGTGGCTGTCTCCAACGCCTTTGGCCGCTTTTTCGCGGAGGTTTCAAGCTCCACCCATTACCATCCTGCCTTCCTTCCCAGGAAAGAGGCAGAAGAGGCTTGGCGACCTTCCTTCCACTCGCTGAATCTGGATACTTATAATGCCCCCTTTACTATGCGGGAACTCGAACGTGCGCTAGCACTGTCCCGGTCCTCTGCTCCGGGCCCAGATGCCATTTACGTTCAGATGCTGGCACACCTTTCTCCGGCGGACAAAAGCAGACACCTTCCTTCTAGTTACCGCCCCATTTCTCTTACAAGCTGTGTCTGTAAGGTGATGGAGCGCATGGTTAATGCTCGGTTAGTCTGGATTCTTGAATCTCGACGACTACTTACTAATGTCCAATGCGGCTTTCGTCGCCGCCGCTCCGCTGTTGACCACCTTGTGACCTTGTCGACATTCATCATGAACAACTTTTTGCGAAGGCGCCAAACGGTAGCCGTGTTCTTCGACTTGGAGAAGGCTTATGATACCTGTTGGAGAGGAGGTATCCTCCGCACTATGCACAGGTGGGGCCTACGCGGTCGCCTGCCCCTTTTTATTGATTCCTTTTTAACGGAACGAAAGTTTAGGGTACGTGTGTGTTCCGTATTGTCCGACGTCTTCCTCCAGGAGAACGGAGTGCCTCAGGGCTCCGTCTTGAGTGTAGCCCTTTTTGCCATCGCGATCAATCCAATTATGGATTGCATTCCACCTAATGTCTCAGGCTCTCTCTTTGTCGATGACTTCGCGATCTACTGCAGTGCCCAGAGAACATGCCTCCTGGAGCGCTGCCTTCAGCGTTGTCTAGACAGCCTCTACTCTTCGAGCGTGGCAAATGGCTTCCGGTTCTCTGAAGAGAAGACGGTATGTATCAACTTTTGGCGATATAAAGCGTTCCTTCCGCCATCCTTACATCTCGGTCCCGTTGTTCTCCCATTCATGGACACAACTAAGTTTCTAGGGCTCACGTTGGACAGGAAACTGTGTTGGTCTCCACATGTCTCTTATTTGGCGGCCCGTTGTACACGTTCCCTTAATGTCCTAAGAGTTCTTAGCGGTTTATCTTGGGGAGCGGATCGCACTGTCCTGCTTCGCTTGTATCGGTCCATAGTCCAATCGAAGTTGGATTATGGGAGCTTAGTCTACTCGGCCGCTCGGCCATCCCTCTTATGCCGGCTCAACTCCATCCACCATCGGGGGATACGTCTTGCGACCGGAGCCTTCTACACTAGTCCTGTCGAGAGTCTTGATGCTGAAGCTGCCGAATTACCATTGACCTACCAGCGCGACGTACTGCTGTGTCGGTATGCCTGCCGGCTGTTGTCTATGCCCGACCACCCCTCTTAAAAGTCCTTCTTCGCCGATTCTCTCGACCGTCAGTACGAGTTGTATGTCTCTGCCCTGCTGCCCCCCGGAGTCCGCTTTCGTCGCCTGCTTCGACAATTGGATTTTGCCCTCCCTACCACCTTCAGAGAGGGTGAGAGCCCGACACCACCTTGGCTCCAGGCTCCGGTTCATATTTATCTCGACCTCAGCTCACTCCCGAAGGAGGGTACTCCGGCTGCAGTGTATTGCTCACGGTTTGTCGAACTTCGTGCTCGACTTGCCGGTCACACCTTTATTTACACCGATGGCTCCAAAACTGACGATGGTGTCGGCTGTGCCTTTGTCGTCGGGGCCGCCACCTTTAAATACCGGCTCCTCGACCAATGTTCCAGCTTTACGGCCGAGCTTTTTGCTCTCCATCAGGCCGTTCAGTATGCCCGCCGCCACCACCATTCATCATATGTACTCTACTCTGACTCACTCAGTGCTCTTCAGAGCCTTGGAGCTCCCAATCCGGTCCATCCCTTGATTCAACGGATACAGCAGTCCCTCCATTCTTTCGCTGATAATGGTGGTTCTGTCAGCTTTCTGTGGGTTCCCGGACATGTAGGAGTGCCTGGGAATGAGGCTGCGGATGCTGCAGCCAAGGCTGCAGTCCTGCCTCGGCCAGCCTCCCATTGTGTCCCGTCATCTGCTTGGACAACATCCTCCCGACCATCTCGGCGCGAGGAGGTCCTTCTGACCAGGTTGCGGATTGGGCATTGCCGGTCTATCCACCGCTACCTGCTCTCCGGTGACCCAGCCCCGCAGTGCCCTTGTTGTCAGGCATTAACAGTGCGCCATGTTTTATTGTCGTGTCCCCGTTTTAGTCAATTTCGTGTTATCCTGTCCCTGCCATCTACTTTACCGGATGTTTTAGCTGATGACGCTCGAGCAGCTGCTCGTATTCTGCGTTTTATAACTTTAACTGGCTTGTCCAAAGACATTTAACCTTTTTACTTATTTTATCTGCATCTTTGTCAGGTCCTTCTGATGTCCCCCCATCCCCTTGAGTTTTAGCAGATTCCATGTGCTCTAACACCAGTGACTGGGCGCTAATGACCTCAGCAGTTGAGCGCCCTTAAACCCTACCCAAAAAAAAAAAAAATAAAATAAAATAAAAAAAAAGCTCCCCCCCATGTCTTCCTTTGCCATTCAGTCTCCACAAACTGCATGTGCAATACCGCCATTTCTGTTTACACACTGCATCCAATCTTAACAAGAATTGAATGAATAAATATCTGAAAACCACAGCTGTCTAGATTGAATAGTTCCGGAGATGGAAATACTTAAGGAAGTCAGTGCAGAACTACCTTTTTTTACGCTTGCAGTGTTAGCTTTGAAATAATAAAAACTGCACTTCCAATTGGAATTAATCGACAACAAATGACTCATCAAATTATTCAGGAGAGATCAAATATTATTAACAGATAATAACCGTAAAATGTAACTTTTTGAACAATTTCTCCATACGTACGTACGCCCCTTAATGAGTGCGGTTGACAGGGTGTCTCAAGTTAACTCCATGTTTCTGCAGATCCGGAAGGTTTTCGGCACCTTTCTTAAGCGGCTTCTAATAGGATCGCTTGCCTATCGAATATCGCCTGATTTGTGCGACCCGTCCTGTCAGATATGTCACAGTTGGTAGTAATTGACTGAAAGTCACAGAGTGAAACAGAAGCGATATCTGGCGTTTCACAAGGAAGTTTTATACGCCCATACTATCTCTAATCTATATAAACGATTTGGTGACAATCTGATCAGCCCTCTTAGATAGTATGCGTATGTTACTGTCATTTACCATACAATAAAGCCATAAAATGGAAATGCCTTGTGGCTAGGGTCTCCCGTCGGGTAGACCGTTCGCCTGGTGCAAGTCTTTAGAGTTGACGCCACTTCGGCGACTTACGTATCGATGATGATGAAGTGATGATGATAAGGACAACGCAACACCAAGTCCCCGAGCGGAGAAAATCTCCGATCCAGCTGGGAATCGAACCCGGGCCGTTAGGTATGACATTCCGTCGCGCGGACCACTCGGCTACTAGGGGCGGTCAGTCATAAGATGAGCAAAACTAATTACGATATGGTTTAGACAAGATACAGGGTGTTTCAAAAATGACCGGTATATTTGAAACGGTAATAAAAACTGAACGAGCAGCGATAGAAATACACCGTTTGTTGCAGTATGCTTGGGACAACAGTACATTTTCAGGCAGACAAACTTTCGAAATTACAGTAGTTACAATTGTCAACAACAGATGGCGCTGCGGTCTGGGAAACTCTACAGTACGATATTTTCCACATACCCAGCATGCGTAGCAATAATATGGCGTAGTCTCTGAATGAAATTACCCGAAACCTTTGACAACGTGTCTGGCGGAATGGCTTCACATGCAGATAAGATGTACTGCTTCAGCTGTTGAATTGTTTCTGGTGGTACACCTGGTCTTTCAAGTGTCCCCACAGAAAGAAGTCACAGGGGTTCATGTCTGGCGAATAGGGAGGCCAATCCACGCCGCCTCCTGTATGTTTCGGATAGCCCAAAGCAATCACACGATCATCGAAATATTCATTCAGGAAATTAAAGACGTCGGCCGTGCGATGTGGCCGGGCACCATCTTGCATAAACCATGAGGTGTTCGCAGTGTCGTCTAAGACAGTTTGTACCGCCACAAATTCACGAAGAATGTCCAGATAGCGTGATGCAGTATTCGTTTCTGATCTGAAAAATGGGCCAATGATTCCTTTGGAAGAAATGGCGGCCCAGACCAGTACTTTTTGAGGATGCAGGGGCGATGGGACTGCAACATGGGGCTTTTCGGTTCCCCATATGCGCCAGTTCTGTTTATTGACGAAGCCGTCCAGGTAAAAATAAGCTTCGTCAGTAAACCAAATGCTGCCCACATGCGTATCGCCGTCATCAATCCTGTGCACTATATCGTTAGCGAATGTCTCTCGTGCAGCAATGGTAGCGGCGCTGAGGGGTTGCCGCGTTTGAATTTTGTATGGATAGAGGTGTAAACTCTGGCGCATGAGACGATACGTGGACGTTGGCGTCATTTGGACCGCAGCTGCAACACGGCGAACGGAAACCCGAGGCCGCTGTCGGATCACCTGCTGCACTAGCTGCGCGTTGCCCTCTGTGGTTGCCGTACGCGGTCGCCCTACCTTCCCAGCATGTTCATCCGTCACGTTCCCAGTCCGTTGAAATTTTTCAAACAGATCCTTTATTGTATCGCTTTTCGGTCCTTTGGTTACATTAAACCTCCGTTGAAAACTTCGTCTTGTTGCAACAACACTGTGTTCTAGGCAGTGGAATTCCAACACCAGAAAAATCCTCTGTTCTAAGGAATAAACCATGTTGTCTACAGCACACTTGCACGTTGTGAACAGCTCACGCTTACAGCAGAAAGACGACGTACAGAATGGCGCACCCACAGATTGCGTTGTCTTCTATATCTTTCACGTCACTTGCAGCGCCATCTGTTGTTGGAAATTGTAACTACTGTAATTTCGAAAGTTTGTCCGCCTGAAAATGTACTGTTGTCCCAAGCATATTGCAACAAACGGTGTATTTCTATCGCTGCTCGTTTAGTTTTTATTGCCGTTTCAAATATACCGGTCATTTTTGAAACACCCTGTATGTGTATGATGCGAAAAGTTGCATTTGACCCTAAAAATGAAGAGTGAGGTAATCCTTATTGAGTACTGAAAGGAAATCATTACAGTTGGGTTACACGATAAATCTCGCAAATTTAAGGGCTGTCATAATAACTAAACACCTAAGTATTTCTATTAAGAACATCGTCAATTGAAAACCTTCGCATAGAAAATGTTGGGGGAAGGCGGTCTTCTTCACACTGAGATGACGGACGTCATGGAATAGCTATTTCCACGCACGCGTGCACATTATGGCGCTAGTATCGCATACAAAAGGGTTGAAAGGGCAGTGCATTGGCGGAGATGTCTTTCGTGGGTGGGTGATTCGTGTGAAATGTTTCCGACGTGATTATGGCCACACAATGGGAATTAAGACTTTTAACGTGGGATGGTAATTGGAGCTAGACGCATGGGACATTCCATGGAAATTCAATGTTCCTATAGGGTGGCGCACGAAATGTTACCATTTTGTTTCTGAATATAAACTTTGTCAATACAATCTGAAAGGAACATATACTACAATGAAGAGCCGTCCATGGAGATTTGTTCTAACTCAGCACATGCTTAATATGTCCACCATTTCGTTTCCTAACTTCCTTCCCATGACTTCTGACATCTCAGAGTGAAGATGACCGCCTTCCACCAACATTTTCTATGTGAAGGTTTCGATTTACGACGTTCATAATAGAAATACTTAGATGTTTAGTTATAATGACAGCCCTTAAATTTGTGAGATTTATCGTGTAACCGAAATGTAATGATTTCCTTTCAGTACTCAATAAGGATCACCTCACACTTAATTTTTAGGGTCAAATGCAACTTCTCGCATCATACACATGTTATCTAAAGCATTTCGTAATTCGTTTTGCTCATCTTATGACTGTCCGCCCCTGGTAGGCGAGTGGTCAGCGATTACCTTTTACCGCGGGAAACGCGGTGGCCGACGGCCTGCACCGAGAACAGCGGCGTTTGCGTATGCTTGTCAGTGCTAACAGACAAGCAACACTGCGTGCAGAAATCGATGTGGGACGTACAACGAATGTATTCGTTAGGACAGTGCGGCGAAATTTGGCCTTTAATGGGCTGTGGCAGCAGACGATCGACGCGAGTGTCTTTGCTAACAGCACAACATCGCTTCTCCTGGCCTCGTGACCATACCAGTTGGACCCAAGGTGGTTGGAAAACCGTGGGCTGGTCAGATGAGTCCCGATCTCAGTTGGTAAGGGATGACGGTAATATTAGTGTGGCACAGATCCCACGAAGCCACGGACCCAAGTTGTCAACAAGACACTGCGCAAGCTTGTGGCGGTTATCCATAGATCTACATCTACACTCAGCAAGCCACCCAAAGGTGTGTGGCGGAGGGCACTTTACGTGCCACTGCATTACCTCCCTTTCCTGTTCCAGTCGCGTCTGGTTCGCGTGAAGAACGACTGCCGGAAAGCCTCCGTGCGCGCTCGAATCTCTAATTTTACATTCGTAATCTCCTCGGGAGGTATAAGTAGGGGGAACCAATATATTCGATACCTCATCCAGAAACGCACCCTCTCGAAACCTGGACAGCGAGCTACACCGCGATGCAGAGCGCCTCTCTTGCAGAGTCTACCACTTGAGTTTGCTAAACAGCTCAGTAACGCTATCACGCTTACCAAATAACCCTGTGACGAAACGCGCCGCTCTTCTTTGGATCTTCTCTACCTCCTCTGTCAACCCGACCTGGTACGGATCCCACACTGATGAGCAATACTCGAGTATAGGTCGAACGAGTGTTTTGTAAGCCACCTCCGTTGTTGATGGACTACATTTTCTAAGGACTCTCCCAATGAATCCCAACCTGGCACCCGCCTTACCAACAGTTAATTTTATATGATCATTCCACTTCAAATCGTTCCGTACACTTTATCCCAGATATTTTACAGAAGTAGCTGCTACCAGTGTTTGTTCCGCTATCATATAATCGTACAATAAAGGATCCTTCTTTCTATGTATTCGCAATACATTACATTTGTCTATGTTAAGGATCAGTTGCCATTCCTTGCACCAAGTGCCTATCCGCTGCAGATCTTCCTGCATTACGCTGCAATTTTCTAATGCTGCAAGTTCTCTGTATACTACAGCATCATCCGCGAAAAGCAGCATACAACTTCTGACACTATCTACTAGGTCATTTATATACACTACTGGCCATTAAAATTGCTACACAAAAAAGAAATGCACATGATAAACGGGTATTCATTGGACAAATATATATACTAGAACTGACATGTGATAACATTTTCACGCAATTTGGGTGCATAGATCCTGAGAAATCAGTACCCAGAACAACCACCTCTGGCTGTAACAACGGCCTCGATACGCCTGGGCATTGAGTCAAACAGAGCTTGGATGGCGTGTACAGGTACAGCTGCCCATGCAGCTTCAACACGATACCACAGTTCATCGAGAGTAGTGACTGGCGTATTGTGACGAGTCAGTTGCTCGGCCACGGTTGACCAGACGATTTCAATTGGTGAGAGATGTGGAGAATCTGCTGGCCAGGGCAGCAGTCGAACATTTGCTGTATCCAGAAAGGCCGGTACAAGACCTGCAACATCCGGTCGTCCATTATCCTGCTGAAATGGTTTCGCAGGGATGGAATGAAGGGTGGAGCCATTTGTTGTAACACATCTAAAATGTAACGTCCACTGTTCAAAGTGCCGTCAATGCGAACAAGAGGTGACCGAGACGTGTAACCAATGGCACCCCATACCATCACGAGGGGTGATACGCCACTATGGTAATGACGAATACACGCTTCCAATGTGGGTTCACTGCGATGTCGACAAATACGGATGCGACCATCGTGATGCTGTAAACAGAACCTGGATTCATCCGAAAAAATGACCTTTTGCCATTCGTGCGCCCAGGTTCGTCGTAGAGTACACCATCGCAGGCGTTCCTGTGTGTGATGCAGCGTCAAGGGTAACCGCAGCCACGGTCTCCGAGCTGATAGTCCGTGCTGCAGCAAACGACGTCGAACTGTTCGTGAAGATGGTTGTTGTTATGCAAACGTCCCCATTTGTTGACTCGGGGATCGAGACGTGGCTGCACGATCCGTTACAGCCGTGCGGATAAGATGCCTGTCATCTCGACTGCTAGTGATACGAGGCCCTTGGGATCCAGCACGGCGTTCCGTATTACCCTGCTGAATCCACCGATTCCATATTCTGCTAACAGTCATCGGATCTCGACCAACGCGAGCTGCAATGTCGCGATACGATAAACCAAAATCGCGATAGGCTACAATCCGACCTTTATCAAAGTCGGAATCGTCATGGTACGCATTTCTCATCCTTACACGAGGCATCACAACGACGTTTCACCAGGCAACGCCGGTCAAATGTGTTTGTGTATGAGAAATCGGTTGGAAACTTTCCTCATGTCAGCACGTTGTGTGAATGCTCAGAAAAGCTAATCATTTGCATATCACAGCATCTTGTTCCTGTAGGTTAAATTTCGCGTCTGTAGCGTGTCATCTTCGTTGGTGTAGCAATTTTAATGGCCAGTAGTGGATATTGTGAAAAGCAATGGTCCCATAACACTCCCCTGTGGCACGCCAGAGGTTACTTTGTCTGCAGACGTCTCTCCATTGATAACAACATGCTGTGTTCTGTTTGCTAAAAATTCTTCAATCCAGCCACACAGCTGGTCTGATATTCCGTAGGCTCTTTGTTTATCAGGCGACAGTGCGGAACTGTATCGAACGCCCTCCGGAAGTCAACAGGGCTGGGCTGTGTTTACATGGGATGAACTGGGTTCTCAGGCGCAACTCAACCAACCATTAACTGGAAATCCTTATGCTCGGCTATTTAGAGACCACTTGCAGCAAACAGTGATGGAAATTTTATGGATGTCGATACGCCATGTCCACAATTTTTCGCGACTAGTTCGTGCACAAAACCCTTCACTGGCAACGCTTTCAGAATTGTGGACGGCTGTAGAGGCAGCATGTGTCAGTATTTCTGCAGGGAATGTCCAACGACCTGTCGAGTCCATGCCACGTCGGGTTGTTGCGTTACGCGAGGCAAAAGGCGATCCGTCACGATATTAGGGAGTATTCCATGACTCTTTTCACCTCAGCGTATGTATAAAAATTCAGCCGGCGTTTGTTTGTGCTCGCTAACCTCGAAAAGTAGTCGGTCGATTGACTTGAATTTTCGACAAAGCGTTACATGCGAATATGCTAGTTTTTTCTATACCATTTTATAATAATATATGAATGATTAAATATGTAACATATAAAGGGGAAACATTGTGACCAAAAATCTGAGTACTTGACCGACTTCCTTCAAATTTTTACACGCTTCTTTAATAAACTTTTTATTTTTAATTTAGGGGGCGATGTCAAATACATTATAATTTTAGAATGATATAAAAATTTAAGGATATAACTTACAGAATTGGTAAAAGTCTCATTTTGCAACGGACCACATGAAGTTTGATTCAGATAGTGCATAAGTACCTCATTTCCTCACGGAAGTTAGAGGTTTCCACGATAATCGCTTCTCAGGTCGGTGGATTGGCCGTGAAGGGCCAATCACATTACCTCCTCGCTACCCAGATTTGACGCTACTGGATTTCTTTCTCTGCCTTTCGTTACAGGCCGTACGTATTTTCCTCACCCAAACAGTTTAGTCGACCTGAAAAATCGAATCTACTGCCGTTGCATTCTGTCTGGCCAGGCCTTTAAGCCACAGCGCCGGCCCGCTGTTACTGACCCCAGTACGATCAGGCGCTAAGGCCGGTATTACACTATCAAATTTCTTTGTCAAAGATTTGATCAAAGATGTGATCAAATATTCTGTCAAATATATTTGACAAAGATCTTTGACATAGCGCTAGAAGGGGTATTACACTGTCATCCAATGTTTCGTCAAAATTCAAGATGGCTGACAACAAGAAGTTGTTATTTACCGCAGCAGTTGCATGTACCACAATTGCACTGGGTGCACATGCGGAAGAGAAGCGGGGAAAAAAAAAGGAAACGTACCTGGGTGAAGCCGTGGGTTTTACGACGACACGACAAAAGCACTCAACAAAACTTGTTACGTGAGCTTACAGTGGAGGACGTAAAGTCGTACATCAATTACTTAAGAATGGATGACCATACATTTCTGAATGTGCTCAATGCAGTGTATCCTCATATCACAAAGCACAATATTCACTTAAGATCTGCGACATCTGCATAAGACAGGCTCACTGTAACACTCCGATTCCTTGCTACAGGACAGGGTTAGGTTAGGATATCTTAGGTCAGGTCAGGTCAGGTCTCCAATCTTCTTAATCTATTTTTGTATTCGGGGTGCCTCACGTTGTAAAGCGCCTCATCAGCTTCAGACATCTCTATTAATTTTGTAGTTGTCGGCACTCACCAATTCTATTTACCGGCAATGTTTATAAAAATACTACAGACCACAGAATGCATCGATGCTAGCGCTCCATGTGGTAACATGACACATTGCAGTGAACAGAAGACAAGCGACTTCTTTGATCAAATCTACTGCGAGGACCTAGATTTGATCAAATATTGGACGACATTTGACAAAGTTCCCTATTACTCCATCAAATATCTTTGGCAAAGGTATTGGACAAAGATATTTGACAAAGAAATTTGATAGTGTAATACCGGCCTAAGCCATGTCTGCAATATCCTTTCTTCCAGCAGAGCTAGTTCTGCAAGGTTCGTAGGAGAGCTTCTGTGAAGTTTGGAAGGTAGCAGACGAGGTACTGGCAGAAGTAAAGCTGTGAGGACGGGGCGTGAGTCGTGCTTGGGTAGCTCAGTTGGTAGAGCACTTGCCCGCGAAAGGCAAAGATCCCGAGTTCGAGTCTCGGCCCGGCAGACAGTTTTAATCTACCAGGAAGTTTCATATCACCGCACACTCCGCTGTAGAGTGAAAATTTCACTCTAGAAACATCCCCCAGGTTGTGGCTAAGGCCGGTATTACACTATCAAATTTCTTTGTCAAAGATTTGATCAAAGATGTGATCAAATATTCCCTCAAATATATTTGACAAATATCTTTGACGTAGCGCTAGAAGGGGTTTTACACTGTCATCATATTTTTCGTCAAAGTTCAAGATGGCTGACAACAACAACTTGTTATTAACCGCAGCAGATGCATGTACAATTGCACTGTGTGCACATGCGGAAGAGAAGCGGAAAAAAAGGAAACATACCTGGCTGAAGCCGTGGGTTTTACGACGACACGACAAAAGCACTCAACAAAACTTGTTACGTGAGCTTACAGTGGAGGACGTCAAGTCGTACATCAATTACTTAAGAATGGATGAGCACACATTTCTGCATGTGCTTAATGAAGTGTATCCTCATATCACAAAGCACAATATTCACTTAAGATCTGCGACATCTGCGGAAGACACTCACTATAACACTCAGATTCCTTGCTACAGGAGAGGGTTATGTTAGGTTAGGTTAGGCCAGGTCTGGTCTGGTCTCCAATCTTCTTAATCTATTTTTGTATTCAGGGTGCCTCACGTTTTAAAGCGCCTCATCAGCTTCATACATCTCTATTAATTTTGTAGTTGTCGGCACCAGTGTGCGAATTGTGCTTTTACCCGGGGGGGGGGGGGGGGGGATGTCTTAGGGGGTTATAACAAATGTTACTAGCTTGGACCGTGGCGTTACCCAAGGTTAAACAGTTATTTATAAACAGATGTTAATGCCGAAACTCACTATTCACGCGTATGCAATGTCAGAAAAGCCATCCCTTGTTATATCTTTAAAAGTACTTTATAGGTAAAGCTTATTTACAAAATCATCTATATACAGGTATACGACGGCAATTCAAAAAGTAAAGGCACATTTGTGAAAAGCTGCACTTATTCTGATGATGATAGAAAACTGAAACATGCGTTACTTTTCTACGTAACCTCCCTGGACTTCAATGCAGTTTTCCCGACGTTTTACGAGGTTTTTTTTTATTTCATCAGAAAATACTTTTATCGGTTGCATCTGTAACCAATTTTGCACCGCAGCAATGACGCCTTCCTCACTTTCAAATCTTCCCTGTAGTGCTTCCGTTAAGGGTCCAAACATGTGAAAATCACTTGGAGCCAGGTCTGGACTGTATGGTGGATGTTCCAGCACCTCGAATCTCAACTCCTTTATTGCGACGGCTGTCCGTTAGGCAGAATGTGGGCGAGCGTTATCTTGCTGCAGGATGACACCTCTTCGCAGTTTTCCACGACGTTTGGATCTGGTTGCAGGTTTTAGTTTCGTACGCAACACATCACATCCACCATACAATACAGACCTGGCTCTAAAGCCTCGTTTACACTGGGGCGACGTCTGGCAACATTGTAGCATGCTACGGAAATGTGGCGTGCGTCGTCTTGCAGCATGCTACAACAGGTAACAACAGGCGGCGTATGTTGCATGCGGCAGGTTAATTTGTACCAAAGCAACAGAATTTGCCCCACACGTGTGTCGGTCTTGCAGTATAAAGGATGATAAAGTATCGCAGCGGCGGCCTACTTGGTACTTGCACGTGCAGCTGACAACGGAAATGAAAACCAAAGGAAAAGAAAAAGATGGTGGAAGAGAAGAGTATTTAAAGAAGGTCCACGAAATAGTATCCTAGGAACTAGAAGCAGACGATGGTGCGTTATTTAGTAATGTGTGCTTTCGTCCCAGGCGCGTTAATCCGCGCCATACTGTAACGGTGAATGTTCGCACGGGCCCGGGGTGGGAATTTCAGGCCCCAGCTTATCCAACTCTGCGGTATGACTGCCACACTACTTCCCTCGCAAGCTCGTAAGTAAACGGATGACGCACCTTAGACGAAAGCAACAATGACAACATGAGAGTGATGATTTAGTTCTAAATGTTTTGAAATGTTTAACTACTACATAACACTTTTTCAAAATTAATAGACAAACATATTAATAGTAAGACTGTATTAAAAACTTTCAGTGTTCGACTCCACAAATTTAAATTATATGTAAAGTTTTACTCCAGTGCGTGGGAAATAAACATCCCAGGTTGGGATGCATAAACTAAAGTCAGAGGAGGGGATGGTCTGATGCAGAGGGGGGGGAAATCCTCACCATCCCCCCCTGCAAATCGCACACTGGTCGGCACAGACCAATCGTATTTACCGGCAGTGTTTATAAAAAACACTACAGATGACAAACGACATTTGACACAGTTCCCTATCACACCATCAAATTTCTTTGACAAAGATATTTGACGAAGAAGCTTGTTACTGTATTATCGGCCTAAGCCGTACTCGGTTCACAAGGTTTAAAAATTGCCGGCCGGATGCTAAAGGTGAGCCTCGTTGAGGACGCCCTTCGACGTCTACCGATGTCGCTCATGTCGGGAACGTCAACGAAATTGTGCCTGCCAATCGAAGACTGTCCGAGAGATTGCAAGAGAATGTTACATTTCAGGTGGATCATGTCAAGAAAATGTGAGAAGCGAAAGGCCTGACATGTGGCGAGACAATTTGTGGCTCTTGCATCACGATAACACATCCGTACATTCATGCCTGCTGGTGCGCGACTGTTGCATAAGACGAAATCACCGTGCTGCCTCATCCTCCGTACTCTACAGAGCATGGCCCCTTCGGACTCTTTATTTCCATTGTTGAAAACCCCGTTGAAAGGAGAGGATTTGCTACGATAGACGAGGAAAGGACTTGGAAGAGCAGTTGAACGGAATGGACAGTGTCTTGAAAGGAGGATATAAGGTGAAAAACAACAAAAGCAAAATGAGGTTAATGGAATGTAGTCGAATTAAATAGGGTGATGCTGAGTGTATTAGATTAGGAAATGAGACACTTATAGTAAATGAGTTTTGCTATTTGGGGAGCAAAATAACTGATGATGGTCGAAGTAGAGAGGATGTAAAATGTAGGCTGGCAATGGCAAGGAAAGCGTTTCTGAAGAAGAGAAATTTGTTAACATCCAGTATTGATTTAAGTGCCAGGAAGTCATTTCTGAAAGTATTCGTATGGAGTGTAGCCATGTATGGAAGTGAAACATGGACGATAAATAGTTTAGACAAGAAGAGAATAGAAGCTTTCGAAATGTGGTGCTACAGAAGAATGCTGAAGATTAGGTGGGTAGATCACATAACTGATGAGGAGGTATTGAATAGAATTGGGGAGAAGAGGAGTTTGTGGCACAACTTGACTAGAAGAAGGGACCGGTTGGTAGGTCATGTTCTGAGGCATCAACGGATAACCAATTTAGTATTGGAGGGCAGCGTGGAGGGTAAAAATCGTAGAGGGAGACCGAGAGATGAATACACTAGGCAGATTCAGAAGAATGTAGGCTGCAGTAGGTCCTGGGAGATGAAGAAGCTTGCACAGGATAGAGTAGCAAGGAGAGCTGCATCAAACTAGTCTCAGGACTGAAGACCACAACAACAGACGAGGAAAAGAAAATTAGCAGACGCCGGTTCTCGCGATGCAGCAAGAGGCGTATCAAGACTGCTTCCGGCAGTGGAAACGGCGTTGGCAGCGGTGTAGAATTGCGGAGGAGACTATTTCGAAGGAGACCATGCACAATGAGTAAAAGGTAAACGGAGAAAAAATTTTTGGACGAAGTTCCTTAATTTTTTGAACAGAAAACCTCGTAGAAGGACGTATTGCACAACTTGTGCGCAGCGTTGAGGATAACGTGCCGTTGCAAGTATTCCATTACATTCCGTAGCTTCGGTTGACATCAGCACTCCGAATTACAACCTACGGCCTCACGGAGCGCCTTTTCGCCTAGTCATGTTTCGTGACATTCGGAACGTTTCCCGCCTTATCACGCTACCATAGGTGCCGTATTCTTCAAATAGGAACGTGGCGGTCTCCTTATCTTGCCGATTTCATTCCCAAGACGCGCTAATGAATGCGCGTTTTCACAGGGCAGCAAGCAAATTGATCTACGTTGCACAATTTTACACTGAAGCGCCAAAGAAACTAGTATACGCACGCGTATTTAAATATAGAGATATGAAAACAGGCGGAATACGGCGCTGCGGTCGGCAACGCCTATATAAGACAAGAAGTATCTGGCGCAGCTGTTAGGTCGGTTACTGCTGCTACGATGGAGAGTTATTAACACTTAAGTGAGTTTGAACGTGGGGCAAGAGGGATGGGACACAGCATCTCCGAGGTAGCGATGGAGTGGGGATTTTCCCGTACGACCATTCCACGAGTATGGCGTGAATATCAGGAATCCGGTAAAACACCAAATCTCCGACATCGCTGCGACCGGAAAAAGATCATGCAAGAAGTGCAACCCTTCTTTAGTTCACTGGGAGCATCACTGATATTGGTGAGGTATTTTTTATTTGACAAAGTTCCTCATTACACCATCAAATTTCTTTGCCATAAATATTTGAAATATTTCTTTGACAAAGAAATATGGCAGTGTAATACCGATCTTAGCCATGGTCGATTGTAAACAACCCTGACTGTCGATAGCTGGTTTTGGGAAGCATGGTTACCACCTTCCGATCTATGAATACCCTAAGAATATGAAAATACAGACATAAATTCCATTAGAACTACTGACGAACTTGGGAGAGCCATCTGGTGAGCAAGATGTATAAGATATACGAAGTACCCTCAGACTTCGAGAAGAATATAATTATTCCAATCCCAAAGAAAGCAGGTGTTGACAGATCTGAAAATTACCGAACTATCAGTTTAATAAGTCACAGCTGCAAAATACTAACACGAATTCTTTACAGACGAATGGAAAAACTGGTAGAAGCCGACCTCGGGGAAGATCAGTTTGGATTCCGTAGAAATGTTGGAACACGTGAGGCAATACTGACCCTGCGACTTACCTTAGAAAATAGATTAAGGAAAGGCAAACCTACGTTTCTAGCATTTGCAGACTTAGAGAAAGCTTTTGACAGTGTTGATTGGGATACTCTCTTTCAAATTCTGAAGGTGGCAGTGGTAAAATACAGGGAGCGAAAGGCTATTTACAATTTGTACAGAAACCAGATGGCAGTCATAAGAGTCGAGGGACATGGAAAGGGATGCAGCAGTTGGGAAGGGAGTGAGACAGGGTTGTAGCCTCTCCCCGATGTTATTCGATCTGTGTATTGAGCAAGCAGTGAAGGAAACAAAAGAAAAATTCGGGATAGGTGTTAAAATCCATGGAGAAGAAATAAAAACTCTGAGGTTTGCCGATGACATTGTAATTCCGTCAGAGACAGCAACGGACTTGGAAGAGCAGTTGAACGGAATGGATTGTGTCTTGAAAGGAGGATATAAGATGTTGTTGTTGTTGTTGTTGTGGTCTTCAGTCCTGAGACTGGTTTGATGCAGCTCTCCATGCTACTCTATCCTGTGCAAGCTTTTTCATCTCCCAGTACCTACTGCAACCTACATCCTTCTGAATCTGCTTAGTGTATTCATCTCTTGGTCTCCCTCTACGATTTTTACCCTCCACGCTGCCCTCCAATACTAAATTGGTGATCCCTTGATGCCTCAGAACATGTCCTACCAACCGATCCCTTCTTCTGATCAAGTTGTGCCACAAACTTCTCTTCTCCCCAATCCTATTCAATACTTCCTCATTAGTTATGTGATCTACCCATCTAATCTTCAGCATTCTTCTGTAGCACCACATTTCGAAAGCTTCTATTCTCTTCTTGTCCAAACTATTTATCGTCCATGTTTCACTTCCATACATGGCTACACTCCATACGAATACTTTCAGAAATGACTTCCTGACACTTAAATCAATACTGGATGTTAACAAATTTCTCTTCTTCAGAAACGCTTTCCTTGCCATTGCCAGCCTACATTTTATATCCTCTCTACTTCGACCATCATCAGTTATTTTGCTCCCCAAATAGCAAAACTCCTTTACTAGTTTAAGTGCCTCATTTCCGAATCTAATTCCCTCAGCATCACCCGACTTAATTAGACTACATTCCATTATCCTTGTTTTGCTTTTGTTGATGTTCATCTTATATCCTCCTTTCAAGATACTTTCCATTCCATTCAACTGCTCTTCCAAGTCCTTTGCTGTCTCTGACAGAATTACAATGTCATCGGCGAACCTCAAAGTTTTTATTTCTTCTCCATGAATTTTAATACCTACTCCGAATTTTTCTTTTGTTTCCTTTACTGCTTGCTCAATATACAGATTGAACAACATCGGGGAGAGGCTACAACCCTGTCTTACTCCCTTCCCAACCACTGCTTCCCTTTCATGCCCCTCGACTCTTATAACTGCCATCTGGTTTCTGTACAAATTGTAAATAGCCTTTCGCTCCCTGTATTTTACCCCTGCCACCTTTAGAATTTGAAAGAGAGTACTCCAGTCAACATTGTCAAAAGCTTTCTCTAAGTCTACAAATGCTAGAAACGTAGGTTTGCCTTTCCTTAATCTTTCTTCTAAGATAAGTCGTAAGGTCAGTATTGCCTCACGTGTTCCAGTGTTTCTACGGAATCCAAACTGATCTTCCCCGAGGTTGGCTTCTACTAGTTTTTCCATTCGTCTGTAAAGAATTCGTGTTAGTATTTTGCAGCTGTGACTTATTAAGCTGATAGTTCGGTAATTTTCACATCTGTCAACACCTGCTTTCTTTGGGATTGGAATTATTATAATCTTCTTGAAGTCTGAGGGTATTTCGCCTGTTTCATACATCTTGCTCACCAGATGGTAGAGTTTTGTCAGGACTGGCTCTCCCACGGCCGTCAGTAGTTCCAATGGAATATTGTCTACTCCGGGGGCCTTGTTTCGACTTAGGTCTTTCAGTGCTCTGTCAAACTCTTCACGCAGTATCATATCTCCCATTTCATCTTCATCTACATCCTCTTCCATTTCCATAATATTGTCCTCAAGTACATCGCCCTTGTATAGACCCTCTATATACTCCTTCCACCTTTCTGCTTTCCCTTCTTTGCTTAGAACTGGGTTTCCATCTGAGCTCTTGATATTCATACAAGTCGTTCTCTTATCTCCAAAGGTCTCTTTAATTTTCCTGTAGGCGGTATCTATCTTACCCCTAGTGAGATAGGCCTCTACATCCTTACATTTGTCCTCTAGCCATCCCTGCTTAGCCATTTTGCACTTCCTGTCGATCTCATTTTTGAGACGTTTGTATTCCTTTTTGCCTGTTTCACTTACTGCATTTTTATATTTTCTCCTTTCATCAATTAAATTCAATATTTCTTCTATTACCCAAGGATTTCTACTAGCCCTCGTCTTTTTACCTACTTGATCCTCTGCTGCCTTCACTACTTCATCCCTCAAAGCTACCCATTCTTCTTCTACTGTATTTATTTCCCCCATTCCTGTCATTTGCGCCCTTATGCTCTCCCTGAATCTCTGTACAACCTCTGGTTCTTTTAGTTTATCCAGGTCCCATCTCCTTAAATTCCCACCTTTTTGCAGTTTCTTCAGTTTTAATCTACAGGTCATCACCAATAGATTGTGGTCAGAGTCCACATCTGCCCCTGGAAATGTCTTACAATTTAAAACCTGGTTCCTAAATCTCTGTCTTACCATTATATAATCTATCTGATACCTTTTAGTATAAGATGAACATCAATAAAAGCAAAACGAGGATAATGGAATGTAGTCGAATTAAGTCGGGTGATGCTGTGGGAATTAGATTAGGGAATGAGACACTTAAAGTAGTAAAGGAGTTTTGCTATTTGGAGAGCAAAATAACTGATAATGGTCGAAGTAGAGAGGATATAAAATGTAGACTGGCAATGGCAAGGAAAGCGTTTCTGAAAAAGAGAAATTTGTTAGGAAGTCGTTTCTGAAAGTATTTGTATGGAGTGTAGCCATGTATGGAAGTGAAACATGGACGATAAATAGTTCAGAGAATAGAAGCTTTCGAAATGTGGTTCTACAGAAGAATGCTGAAGATTAGATGGGTAGATCACATAACTAATGAGGAAGTATTGAATAGAATTGGGGAGAAAAAGAGTTTGTGGCACAACTTGACTAGAAGAAGGGATCGGTTGGTAGGACATGTTCAATGGCATCAAGGGATCACCGATTTAGTATTGGAGGGCAGCGTGGAGGGTAAAAATCGTAGAGGGAGACCAAGATTTGAATACACTAAGCAGATTCAGAAGGATGTAGGCTGCAGTAGGTACTGGGAGATGATGAAGCTTGCACAGGATAGAGTAGCATGGAGAGCTGCATCAAACCAGTCTCAGGACTGAAGTCCACACAACACCATAAAATTAATTTACAATAAATAGCATGTGCATTTTAATAGCAAAGCGGTGTTACAACATACCTTGTTAAAAGGTTATTTTGGTCTCTTCCATGCCAGCTGTAAGAGTATTCTCTCTGAAACATTTCCAGGTGTGTGAGAGTCGAGATGAACGATGCGGCGGCCAGTCAAAGTTTAAACCACAGCGTGCAGAGTAATTCGCCAAATATTCGTTTACGGTGTTATGTTAAGAGTCTCCTTAAATTTATATTCGATGTTAACAAATTTCGCGTCGTCAGTAACGCCTTTCTTATGTAAAGGCTTTTTTTAAAATTACAGCTACCAATCACAAACTTCGTAATTTTTGGTATTATTTATTTAGCGACGTGTTTCGAGGGTTGTACCTGATCTTCAGGCTAAATGGCATTACAAAAACAACTTTACAATAAGGTCATACTGATGTTACATAGTCTTTTCGTAAATGCTGTGTTCATCTTTACGAAAAGACTATGTAAATTCAGTATGACTTTATTGTAAAGTTGTTTTTGTAATGCCATTTAGCCTGAAGAAGAGGTATAACCCTCGAAACATGTCGCTAAATAAATCAATAATACAATAGTTGACAAAGTTTGTGACTGATAGCTGCAATTTAAAAAACCTTTACATATTCCTTGAGACAGTCACGGTCGAAAAATAGTCAAAATGGCTTCGAACGTCTTTCTTGCCTTTGTCAGTCTGAATTCTGTCGCCTCTACTTCGGCCATCGTCAGTTATTTTGCTACCTAAATAACAAAACTCAAACTTCTTTCTCTCTCACTTATTCCCTGAGCATCTCACGATTTAATTCAGGTACATTCCCATTACTCTACTTTTTAATTCGTGTTGATGTTCTCATTAAAACCTCCTCTCAATAATATATCAATTTCATCCACCTGCATTTGCAAGTCCATTGTTGTCTCTGATTAATAACAAAGTCATCGCAAACCGCCAAGTTTTTATTTCTTCTCGCGGAATTTTAATTTCTTCGTCAAATTTGCCTTCGGTCTCCTTAGCTGCTTGCTCAGTGCACAGATTGAATAACGTCGGGGATACAATGCAGCCGTAGCTTATTGACATCTTAGCTACTGCTTCTCTTTCTTGTCCTTAGATTTTTAATAACTGCACTCTGGTTGTAGACAACTTTCCTTTCGCTCCATGTGTTTTATTACTGCTGCCTTCAAAATTTCAGTGCGTATTTCAGTCGACATAGCGACCTGGTTTTTATAAATCTAAAACTGCTATAATACCTTTGCCTTTCTTGATTCTGTTCTGTAATATTCCTTATGACATATAAAAATTTACATTTTCGGCAAATACGCTACTGGCCATAAAAATTGTTACACCAAGAAGAAATGCAGATGACAAATGGGTATTCATTGGACAAAAAGGCCTATATTACACTAGAACTGACATTTGATTACATTTTCACATTTTAGTGCATAAAACCTGAGAAATCGGCACCCAGAACAACCACCTCTGACCGTAATAACGGCCTCAATACACCTGGGAATTGAGTCAAAGACAGCTTGGATGGCGTGTACAGGTACAGCTGCCCATGCAGCTTCGACACGATACCACAGTTCATCGAGAGTAGTGACTGGCGTATTGTGACGAGCCAGTTGCTCGGCCACCATTGAACAGACGTATTCAATTGGTGAGAGATCTGGACAATGTGCTGGCCAGGGCAGCAGTCGAACATTTTCTGTATCCAGAAAGCCCCGTACAGGACCTGCAACTTGAGGTCGTGCATTATCCTGCTGAAATGTAGGCTTTCACAGGGGTCGAATGAAGGGTAGAGCCACGGGTGGTAACGCATCTGAAATGTAACGTCCACTGTTCAAAGTGCCGTCAATGCAAACAAGAGGTGACAGAGACGTGTAACCAATTGCACCCCATACCATCACCGCGATCTCGCCAAACACGGATGTGACAATCGTGATACTGTAAACAGAACCTGGATTCCTGCGAAAAATGACGTTTTGCCATTCGTGCACCCAGGTTCGTCGTCGAGTACACCATCGCAGATACTCCTGTCTGTGATGCAGCGTCAAGGGTAACGGCAGCCACGGTCTCCGAGCTGATAGTCCGTGCTGCTGCGAACGTCGTCGAACTGTTCGTGCAGATGGCTGTTGTCTTGCAAACGTCCCCATCTGTCGACGCAGGGATCGAGACGTGGCTGCACGATCCGTTACAGCCGTGCGGATAAGATGCCTGTCATCTCGACTGCTAGTGACACGAGGCCGATGGGATCCTGTACGGCGTTCCGTATTACCCTCCTGAACCCACCGATTCTATATTTTGCTAACAGTCATTGGATCTCGATCAACGCGAACAGCAGTGTCGCGATACGACAAACCGCAATGGCGATAGGCTACAATCCGGCCTTTATCAAAGTCGGAAACGTGATGGTACGCATTTCTCCTCCTTACACGAGGCATTACAACAACGTTTCACCAGGCAACGCCGGTCAACTGCTGTTTGTGCATGAGAAATCGGTCAGAAACTTTCCTCATGTCAGCGCGTTGTAGGTGTCACCACCGGCGCCAACCTTGTGTGAATGCTCTGAAAAGCTAATCATTTGCATATCACAGCATCTTCTTCCTGTCGGTTAATTTTCGCGTCTGTAGTACGTCATCTTCGTGGTGTAGCAATTTTAATGGCCAGTAGTGTACTTCGTTTCAAATCGCGTGATAGATTGGCGAAATGAAAAGTTGAGTGAAATGAAGGAAAAATCTCTCCGTAATATGAAAGGTAATGATTTGTTGAAAAATTAATCCGAGTACGGATGTGATACTCATTATTTTTTTTAAATACGGAAATGAAATGGGACAAGTTACTAACAATGTAGCGGATGTATCACTTAGCTAGAAGTGAGAAGTTTAAGCGGTAGCCACAGTATGGGCCAGTTTCCTGTACGGCGGAATATCGCAGCGTGTGAAACAATTGAAGAGCGGTGACCTATGGCACCGTTAGCTTCTCACTGGCGTGCGTGACCTTGGACGAACACGTGGGTCAGCTGAGCCTCGTTCAAGGTCGGCGCGATAATCCAAGCCGCTTATCGTCTGTCTCAGTCTATTTGTGGCTCTTGCCCCACACTTCAAACATCGTATGGGCAGTTTCCCGAAGGAGTTTGCACTATACTCTGTTCATCATAAGAATGAACCTGATGTAAACATTACATCGTGTATCCTTCCCCGTTTGCTTGAATCTCATTGGATTTTGTCTCACGTGGAGCAGAAGCCAATTTGTGACCAGTACAGTCAAGTACGATCATAAGGATACGCTCTATGCCGTCTTTGCGCACATAGACTGAGCGATAATGCGCGGGACAACAGTTTTACCGGCGCTTTAAACTTGGACAGCCTGGCCAACCAGCGGTCCAACTAGCCTGCAACGATGTGAGCAGTTGCAGGTCAGACGTAATAGTTCGTTAGTTACGTGTTCCATTGATCAATAGCACGGAAAACCGTTATAATGTGGGACGTGTGAAATGCACAAGAAATAAGTACAGGAAACAAGTTATCTATTCCATTCCCTTAAATGCCACAAAATGCATATATTATATCTCCAGATTTATTTACTCATATTCAAGAATTCATCTATGGTATAGGAGGAGTTGTCAACGAGGTATGATTTCAATTTGTTTTTGAAACTATTACTGCTGTCTGTCAGAATTTTATTTCATCTGGTAATTTATCAAAAAGTTTTATAGCAGCATATTTTACCCCTTTCTGTGTGCCAAAGATAGTTTAAGTGAAGGATAGTGTAGGTCTTTCTTTTTTCTTGTATTGTAATCATGAAAGTAGCTGTTGATTTTTAACTGGTCCATGTTGTTGAGAAAAAATTTCATTACTGAGTAAATGTACTGTGAAGCAGTTGCAAGAATTCCCAACCTTTTAAACAGATGCCTACAAGATATGCGACTATGAACCCCACACATTATTCTAACTACTTTCTTTTGAGCAGTGAATACCTTTTGCCTAGGTGTTGAGTTGCCCCAGAGTATTATTCTGTATGACATCAGAGAGTGGAAGTATGCAAAGTATGTTAGCTTACTATTTTCTACATCCTTAAAATTGGCAGTTATCCTGATTGCAAAAGTTGTGAACCTAGTCGCTTTAGGAGATCCAAAATATGAATTTTCCAATTAAGATTCTCATATATATACAGGGTGTTACAAAAAGGTACGGCCAAACTTTCAGGAAACATTCCTCACACACAAATAAAGAAAAGGTGTTATGTGGACATGTGTCCGGAAACGCTTAATTTCCATATTAGAACTCATTTTAGTTTCGTCAGTATGTTCTATACTTCCTCGATTCACCGCCAGTTGGCCCAATTGAAGGAAGGTAATGTTGACTTCGGTGCTTGTGTTGACATGCGACTCATTGCTATACAGTCTAGCATCAAGCACATCGGTACGTAGCATCAACAGGTTAGTGTTCATCACGAACGTGGTTTTGCAGTCAGTGCAATGTTTACAAATGCGGAGTTGGCAGATGCCCATTTGATGTACGGATTAGCACGGGGCAATAGCCGTGGCGCGGTACGTTTGTATCGAGACAGATTTCCAGAACGAAGGTGTCCCGACAGGAAGACGTTCGAAGCAATTGATCGGCGTCTTAGGGAGCACGGAACATTCCAGCCTATGACTCGCGACTGGGGAAGACCTAGAACGACGAGGACACCTGCAATGGACGAGGCAATTCTTCGTGCAGTTGAAGATAACCCTAATGTCAGCGTCAGAGAAGTTGCTGCTGTACAAGGTAACGTCGACCACGTCACTGTATGGAGAGTGCTACGGGAGAACCAGTTGTTTCCGTACCGTGTACAGCGTGTGCAGGCACTATCAGCAGCTGATTGGCCTCCACGGGTACACTTCTGCGAATGGTTCATCCGACAATGTGTCGATCCTCATTTCAGTGCAAATGTTCTCTTTACGGATGAGGCTTCATTCGAACGTGGTAAAATTGTAAATTTTCACAATAAACATGTGTGGGCTGACGAGAATCCGCACGCAATTGTGCAATCACGTCATCAACACAGATTTTCTGTGAACGTTTGGGCAGGCATTGTTGGTGAGGTTCGATTGGGCACATGTTCTTCCATCTACGCTCAATGGAGCACGTTATCATGATTTCATACGGGATACTCCACCAATGCTGCTAGAACATGTGCCTTTACAAGTACGACACAACATGTGGTTCATGCACGATGGAGCTCCTGCACATTTCAGTCCAAGTGTTCGTACGCTTCTCAACAACAGATTCGGTGACCGACGGATTGGTAGAGGCGGACCAATTCCGTGGGCTCCACGCTCTCCTGACCTCAACCCTCTTGACTTTCATTTATGGGGGCATTTGAAAGCTCTTGTCTACGCAACCCCGGTACTAAAAATGTAGAGACTCTTCGTGCTCGTATTGTGGACGGCTGTGATACAATACGCCATTCTCCAGGGCTGCATCAGCGCATCAGGGATTCCGTGCGACGGAGGGTGGATGCACGTATCCTCGCTAACGGAGGACATTTTGAACATTTCCTGTAACAAAGTGTTTGAAGCCACGCTGGTACGTCCTGTTACTGTGTGTTTCCATTCCATGGTTAATGTGATTTGAAGAGAAGTAATAAAATGAGCTCTAACATGGAAAGTAAGCGTTTGCGGACACATGTCCACATAACATCTTTTCTTTCTTTGTGTGTGAGGAATGTTTCCTGAAAGTTTGGCCGTACCTTTTTGTAAAAAAAAATACTTAGTATGCTCTACCCTGGCTACTGACTTCTATTGATGTGGTACGTTTATTGAAGGAATTATACTTTTTGCAGCAAAAAATTGGTTGTACCGTGTTTTTTCAAAGTTCAGAGCAAGCCCATTCGCAGAAAACCAATTACTAACTTTTCCAAAGACCTTATTTGTATCATTTTCTATCTGACTTTCTTTTACTGGATTAATAAATATGCTTCTATCAATAGCAAACAGTCAGTTCAGCATCTTGTTTCACATAAGAAGGAAGGTCATTCACTTATATCGAGAACAGGAGGGGACCCATGATCGAACCTTGTGGAACACCTAATGTAAATTCACGCCAGTTAGATGAAGTGGCAAACTCCTTTGTATCACTTGAAGCATGTAAGGAGACTTTTTGCTTTCTGTTCAGTGGATATGACTCAAACCACTCATATTCTGTTCCATTTATACCATAGAATTGTAATTTCTCTAACATGTCATGTTTCACACAATCAAATGCTTTGGATAAGTCACAGAATATTCCTACTGGTGACATTTTTCTATTTAAAGACCCTAAAAGAGAGGCAAAGAAACAGTATAGTTTAGAATGTCATTTAATTTATAAAGAGAATGAAATAATATTATTCGGAGAAACTCCAGCACTCGAGCGCGCTACTGAGGTGACGAGACGGAAAGCATAGAATGCTCTCGTTCCCGCCTCCTGATATGCAATTCTAATAACAAACAGTAGTGATAATTCCTTACAGACAGGGTAATTTTTCTGAGCCAGCTGTGACTGATGCAAAAACATGCTGCAGGGATTTCACTATATTGTTGAATACCGAAGTCATCGAAGGTTTGAATTACAGTCGTCTAGTAATCTCTTAGCTCCTTCCATATCCGAATCCAAGAAATAAATTTCATACTGGAACTGTCATCTGCTACGTTGATAGCGAGTCGATCAACAACAAAATCCACGAAGCCAAACAGGCGCCGCATTTTCTCCTCCTCTTTTGTGACGTGCAGGTCTGCATCTCGCCAACGTTGGCCACTGACATTTGAAAGAGCTGCGTGCGTTAGTTCCAGTACATCTGGTAGCGTAACAGTCCTGTTATTTCTCGGGCCAAATCCCTCAACTTGGCTCCAGGTCAGTTCTGTTGGGTTCCTATTGCAATAGTACCTTGGAAAATGTAAAAACGCAGCATTTGTATGGTGTGCTCGATGCTGTGAAAACGATTATTTTTCATGTTTCTACGACACATACCTACATCTTTGGTATAAAGCAATGGACAGTACTCAGTTTTTTATTTTTCCTTAAAAATTAAATTGTTAATTTACGCAACCTTTGTTAAGTCTTTCATAAAATATCGGCAATTAAGAATTTATATTTGAAATGAAAACTGAAATTTCGCGTCCAATGTGTAATTAAAAACAAGACGACGTGCATTATTCATAAAACATTATCATGGATTTTACAATTACGAGATGTGGGTAACTCAAATTGAACGAGAGAAAGATTGCTTCGGGCGATATTTGAAGTAGCAAAACGTTTATTGTATTGCGTTGTTAGGCTACTACGCTATCGGTTCTGCTACTGACGTATGTGCAAATCTATAGCGCCTCGGGAAACTTCAAAGCCAATTATCTCTTTAAATTTATGATAAATATTAAGAACAATACGATGTATTGGAATCCTGAAAAAATCCGATGTGCTTCTGAGAAAGTGCTGCATTACATATTGAACGACGCTGTACAGAGTGGTCCATTGATAGTGACCGGGCCAAATATCTCACGAAATAAACATCAAACGAAAAAACTACAAACAACGAAACTCGTCTAGCTTGAAGGGGGAAACTAGATGGCGCTATGGTTGACCCGCTAGATGGCGCTGCCATAGGTCAAATGGATATCAACTGCGCTTTTTTAAATAGGAACCCCCATTCTTTATTATATATCCGTGTCATACGTAAGGAAATATGAATGTTTTAGTTGGACCACTTGTTTCGCTTTGTGACAGATGGCGCTGTAATAGTCACACCGTATAAGTACGTGGTAGTACGCAACATTCCACCAGTGCGAACGGTATTTGGTTCGTGATACATTACCCGTGTTAAAATGGACAGTTTACGAATTGCGGAAAAGGTCGATGTCGTGTTGATGTATGGCTATTGTGATGAAAATGCCCAACGGGCTTGCATTATGTATGCTGCTCGGTATCCTGGACGACATCATCCAAGTGTCCGGACCGTTCGCCGGATAGTTACGTTATTTAAGGAAACAGGAAGTGTTCAGCCACGTGTGAAACGTCAACCACGACCTGCAACAAATGATGATGCCCAAGTAGGTATTTTAGCTGCTGTCGCGGCTAATCCGCACATCAGTAGCAGACAAATTGCGCGAGAATCGGGAATCTCAAAGACGTCGGTGTTGAGAATGCTACATCAACATCGATTGCACCCGTGCCATATTTCTGTGCACCAGGAATTGCATGGCGACGACTTTGAACGTCGTGTACAGTTCTGCCATTGGGCACAAGAGAAATTACGGGACGATGACACATTTTTTGCGCGCGTTGTATTTAGCGACGAAGCGTCATTCACCAACAGCGGTAACGTAAACCGGCATAATATGAACTATTCGGCAACGGAAAATCCACGATGGCTGCGTCAAGTGGAACATCAGCGACCTTGGCGGGGTAATGTACGGTGCGGCATTATGGGAGGAAGGATAATTGGCCCCCGTTTTATCGATGGCAGTCTAAATGGTACAATGTATGCTGATTTCCTACGTAATGTTCTACCGATGTTACTACAAGATGTTTCACTGCATGACAGAATGGCGATGTACTTCAAACGTGATGGATCACCGGCACATAGCTCGCGTGCGGTTGGAGTGGTATTGAGTAGCATATTTCATGACAGGTGGATTGGTCGTCGAAGCACCATACCGTGGCCCGCACGTTCACTAGATCTGACGTTCCCAGACTACTTTATGCCGAGAAAGTTGAAGCATATTTGCTATTGTGATCCACCGACAACGCCTGACAACATGCGTCAGCGCATTGTCATTGCATGTGCGAACATTACGGAAGGCGGGCTACTCTCTAGACATGTTTCGTTGTTTGTAGTTTTTTCGTTTGACGCTTATTTCGTGACATATTTGGTTCGGTCACGATCAATGGACCACCCTGTCTGTATATGCAGGGCTTAGCGAGACGTTAAAGTGACGGGAATGGGACCTCCAGATGGCCAGGCGTTCGGACAACACACCAGTTGTGGCGCGGGTCGGGCAAGGCATGAACCATTTTACACTGAAGAGCCAAAGAAAAGGGTACACTTGCCTAATATCGTGTAGGGCCCTCACGAGCACGCAGAAGAGTCGCAACACGACGTGGCGTGGACTCGACTTATGTCTGAAGTAGTGCTGGAAGGAATTGACACCATGAATCCTGCTGGGCTGCCCATAAATCCGTAAGAGTACGAGGGGGTGGAGATCTTTCCTGAACAGCACTTCGGTAGGCATCCCAGATATGCTCGATAATGTTCGTGTCTGCCAAATTTGGTGACCAGCGTGTAACGTCCTTCGGGTGTTCGGTCTTGGCTAACACTCAGCGGTAGAGCAATGAGATTGTTATTTCTTGTGTGTCGGTATCGACGTTACAAACATCACATTGATGAACTGAACTCGCGACTTGTGCGAGATATTTACTTCATAAAATGTCGTAATTAAATCGTTTATAATCTATGGTTTATCAGTTGCTATTTAAATATTAATAAGTTAAAATTAGTACCAGCGGCACCAAATTCCCTATAGACTGGTTGTAATCTCAAATCTGTAATCAGTCGTAACAGTGTTATTAATTCCTAACGTCAAGGAGTTTCTTTATAAGCGCCGAGCGCTCCAGTCAAATAATATCGCAGCACGTTATCTCTATAAATAATATTGTAAAACTTGGATGATAAATGCATGAATTGACACGATATGCCGGTGTATTACCCAATATTAGTCACTTTCTAACAGAGCCGTGAGGAAGAAGCTTTCCCAGGTGTTGGGGGGGGGGGGGGGGAATTATAAATTATATGCTTCGTAACTATCGCCAAGTTCCATAGTCCATTAGTCATTACGAATGAAATTGTCTATCTGTGTTCACTTCCTAAATAGTGTTAACTTCAGGTTATCTAATTAAAAGTCGTTTCTGTCTAATATATGCAAGTCCTCTATCTGAATTCTAAAAAACGTAATATTTGAAGTCAAAGTATCGTTTCACTGCGTCATAGTAGAACACAATAATCAATTCTGAAAAAAGTCTGATTGCGCCTGCATATACGAGCATTCAAAAGTATGACCTGCTTCGGCTAACTCTCGTAACGTAGTGACAATGCTTTGCATTATTCTTAGCCATTACTCACGAATCTCAGGGTACTCACACGGAGTATTCTTTGGGAACGTTGATTCTACTTTGCGAATTTTAATTATAGTGATTTTGCGATTTACTATTTTTGAATTTTGAGTTTGATTTTACTGGAATCCTATCTTTCTTTCGTATGTTAATAAATTGCTAAGTATTAGATTCCTGGTTCAGTTACTGCTTAATATCCAAATAATAGTGTTAACTAGAAATCTGTTTGCTTGTTCATTTTTCATGGAATTTGGAACTTGTTTTGGGGAAGTCTTTGGGAATTTTGGAGCTAATTTTTTATTTTCATTTCTCGTACGAGGAAGTGCCATTACAAGCGGAAGTGCTTAAACCCAGAAGAGTGCTCCTGGAATCATTCTGCAGCAATTCTGAACGTGTAGGGTATCACATTGTCCTGCTGGAATTGCAAAAGTCCGATGTACATGCGTCGATGCAGGTGATCATACATGATACTTACGTACGTGTCACCTGTCAGAGTCGTATCTAGACTATCAGGACTCCCATATCTCTCCAACTGCACACGCCCCACACAATACAGAGCCTCCACCAACTTGAACAGTACCCTGCTGACATGCGGGGTCCATGGATTCATGAAGTTGTTTCCATACCCGTACACGTCCATCCGCTCGATACAATTTGAAACGAGACTCCTCCGACCAGGCAACATGTTTCCAGTCATCAACAGTCCAATGTCGGTGTTGACGGGCCCAGGCTAGGCGTAAAGCTTTGTGCCGTGCATAGAGGGAACACGAGTGGGCCTTCGGCTCTGAAAGCCCATATCGATGATGTTTCGTTGAGTAGTCCGCACGCTGACAATTGTGGATGGCCCAGCATTGAAATTTGCAGCAATCTGCGGAAGGGTTGCACTTACGTCACGTTGAACGATTCCCTTCAGCCGTCGTTGCTCCCGTTCTTGCAGATTCTTTTTCCGGCCGCCGCGATGTCGGAGATTCGATGTTTTACCGGATTACTGGTGTTCACGGCACACGGGTGAAATGGTCGTGCGGGAAAATCCCCACTTCATCGCTACCTCTGAGATACTGTGTCCCATCGTTCGTGCGCCGACTACAACGCCACGCTCAAACTCACTTATATCTTGATAACCTGCCATTGTAGCAGAAGTAACTGATCTAACAACTGCACCAAATACTTGTCTTATATAGGCATTGCCGACCGCTGCGCAATATTCTGCTTTTTTATGTATCCCTGTATTTGAATATGCATGCCTGTACCAGTTTCTTTGGCGCTTCAGTTTACGTTATAGCAGCTTCCAGACAGCGATTGGCGCAGCGGAAATATTACAAAAGAGTAATCAGGGGGTCGTGGGGTCGAGTCCTTACGCAGAAATCTTTTCTTTCTATTTTTTACTTTACTTACACTACAAAAAACCGAAATAATGCTCCGCATATTGTATCCATTAACATTTTCGTAGAAGGCAAGAAAAGGAAAGACAAAAAGATTTTTGGGAGTTCTACAGTAAACAGTAACGACATTTTTCGTGGAGGTAAAAGAGACTATTACAATGTAGACGGGACAAACTTTAACTACATAAACAGTTACTGCAATTATCTAATAAGCTGTAGAAAAACGTAATTAGGGTTATTTGTAGAATTGTTGGGAGCTATTCAGAATTTTGATTATATTGTTTTTTCGGAAATCGGTAAATTTTTTTCTCACAAGATGAGTTTTCCCAAGTACTATATTTTACTTCGTGAACTTTTGCTGATCTCAAGTCTTGGGATGGAACGCTGCAAAAATTTATATTTCTCGAAAGTCTGGTGTCATCTTCACATGATAGTGAACCATGAACCGCATTAGTCGTTTAGTATGATAGAGACGCTCATAATATTTTGTACTCCATACGCGTCAGCGCTCGTAAATTTTCAAGTTTTTTTCTTTTATTACTGAAAAGTGCGTCGCACTGCTTTAGGCAATTGATGCCCTTGGTCTGTCCCTCAAATCGTATAAGAACGAAGGAACCACCTGGGCTACCCTTTTAAGGCCACCTTTCTGGATGAGCTACTTGAATTTTTTTTCATTAAATGTAACCTTTCCCTAGTAGACAGGCGGCTATCTCGATGGCGTATTAGATGAGAATTGTTATCGGCCACAGAATAAGTCTTGTGTGTAGCTAGCACAAGAGATTGGCACGTGAGATAAGAGTTGAGATATCTTTCTGCGGAATGTGTTGCATTATCGCCGGCCGTGTGCGTTATCTGTATTGCACCATCTGACATCATTCCCGTCTTTTTACTCCACGTTCTATTTGGAAATGCTGTAGGAGCAGAAAGTGTCAGTTCATTTGCTGGAGCAGCTGTAGTTATGGCCACGAAGCGAAGTGTTGCCCTTATTGGAGGGAAGACGACGTTCATTGTCTCTCACTGAAGTTTTGAGCATATTAACAAGCAAATCTTCTCATTTTTACTGATGTGGTCACCAATCCGAAGATGGGTTGTACCAGGCTACGCTCAACACAGATACCATCATAAAAACCTTTATATTCGATTTTAACAAATCTTTCCAGAAGTGCTTTTAGTACTATTGCTAGTCTGCATTTCATACCTTATCTGTTTCTATCGTCATTACTAGTGTCTTATGTCTTAAGGTAATTCTATCTGCATCAGCTGGTTTTAACTCTGCTACATTCCATTACTCTTGTTTTACTTTTACTGATCTTCGTTTTACTTCTTAGACTCTTCAGTCCATTCAACTGCTCAAATATCAGTACCGCAAAGATTTTATTTCATTATATGTTTTTTATTCCTGAACTTTAATTCTCTTTCCAAATTGCTCAATTTCCTTTATAGTTTGCACTGTATACAGATTGAGTAACATGAGGGTTAGGTTGCAATCCTGTCTTCTATACCTGAACTGCTGCTTTCCTGTAAAGTCCTCAGACTCTTTTGTACCTGCATTCTGGTTTCTGTGCAAGTTTATCTAAAACTTTCGGTCCCTTTTTTTTATTCCTGCTACTTTCGGATTAGCTAAAACTCAGCATTTTCATTTTTTTGCGTATTTTGGCAAAAGCCATTCAGAGTCAACGTTAATGAAGTACATCAGTTTCGAAACAACCCTGATTTTGCGACTCAGTGTTCAACAATATAAACGGCGCACTTCTCGCCGGAGTGGCCGAGCGGTTCTAGGCGCTTCAGTCTGGAACCGCGCGACCGCTACGATCGCAGGTTAGAATCCTGCCTCGGACATGGATGTGTGTGATGTGCTTAGGTTAGTTGGGTTTAAGTAGGTCTAAGTTCTAGGGGACTGATGACCTCCGATGTTAAGTCCCATAGTGCTCAAGCCAAACGGCGCACCAAAGAAAAAGAAATTCGCCAGCGCACTGACGGTTCCCTAGCAACTTAATTACGTATACAACAGACAGTCCATCCATCCAGGATGTCTTTGCTAATTTCAACATTCTCGACTGAAAGTAAGCGATCGTCACGCTTCTGGTGTAACGCTGACATCCAAATTTTATCCAGTTTAACACCTTCCTATTTCCTGTAAAAATTATTACGGTGTTTATTAATCTCGATAGCCTCTCTGTACACGCGCGCATAATAAGAGGTTATAGAAACGAGGCTCGTCTCGCTGAATTTTATTTCAGGATTACCTTCGTGCTAAACGTGTTCTGCTACGGCCAAGTTATCCGGGTGACCCAGGCGGCAAATCCTCTTACGTTCTCTTTGTGGTACCAATATAAATCTGTCCACAATTACAAAGGATTTTATATACGTTCCCCTCCCCCCGGTGTAGCCGAAGGATGTCGTGCATCTCTTGCCCATCTTAAATATTCTTTTATTTTCCTGGTTGTCCGAAAATAGTTTCCACCCCATGCTTGCTTAACACTTTCCCAATGCGATCTGTGACCTTACTTGTAGTTGGGCGACTGTTGTTCGTCGTTGCCCCTGGTTCTCTGCCTAGAGCGATGTGTGCGATCTATACCCTTGCTAGAATAGCTATTCTTCACGAAAGCTTGACCATAGATGTTCAATCTCATCTTTTAAATACACAGGTTCACAAATGTTGTGCGCTGTGTCTAGCGAAGTTTTTATTACACCCCATTTTTGTGTAGGGTGATGGTTGGAATCTTTATCCAAATAACGATCAGTATGTGTGGCCTTTCTATACGCCTTATGGCCTGTTATCGACATTGATACTGGCGACATATAGGTCCCGGGTGATGTGTCGACAGAAGTGCCGACACAGTGTTATTTTGAGTGGGCCGATAGGCACGCTATCTAACGCAAACGGGCGTGAATTCTGGAACAGGATAATTAGTGAATGCTAATAAGAAAAGTATGCAGCTCCTCGAATACTTATCTTTATTCCATCCTTGTGGTACATCGCTCTTGATAATACAAATAAGACTATCTTCAGATACGGTTAATGGCGCCTTGCTAGGTCGTAGCCATGGACTTAGATGAAGGCTATTCTAACGGTCTCTCGGCAAATGAGAGAAAGGCTTCGTCAATGTAGTCGCTAGCAAAGTCGTCGTACAACTGGGCTGAGTGCTCGTCCGTATCTCGAGACCTGCCTTGTGGTGGCGCTCGGTCTGCGATCACACAGTGGCGGCGACACGCGGGTCCGACATGTACTAAATGGACCGCGGCCGATTTAAGCTACCACCTAGCAAGTGTGGTGTCTGGCGGTGACACCACACCGGGAATTCCAACACTTTCGAGAATGTTTTAATTTCAAGTTGGAAGTCCGGCAACAAATGATAAATTTTTTTGTGTGATACAATTGCAAATTATCGATTTTCTGATATTTTTTCCTGTATTTAACCTGTATGGTGGTGAAGGTTAGGATGCCAGCTATCGCTCCCTGCAGTCATTTACCCTAAGGGCCTTGTTTGCTGGTAATCGCAAAAAAAAAAATCCTTTGTTCAACTAGAGCCTGGAAACTAGCCTGGTTTTCAAACAGCACCGTAGGATGCGCGTATTTGTTAAATAAAATTTGGCGTAGTGTCTGAGAGAAGCGTTTTGTTTGCTTGGTATGTTGAAGGTTTCAGATTGACATCCCATGCAGTGTTGCATTTTCATGGAGACAATTACTATCATTATTTTTGTACAGTTAACTGGTTTAAATGTATTTTTTCATTTCTCAATCCTTACTGCGACATTTTAATCACAGTATTTACTTTATTTGCTCCCATTTCTTATTTCCTTTTATTCTCTATTTTCATGTGGGACTTCATCAGTGTGATTTTAAATACAAGGCTGCTATAAATGATTCGTTCGTTTTCAGAGCTTTATATTTTAGAGTTATAGATAAGAAAGACCAGTATAGTTAACAACTTTCCTTCCTTTCTGAATGGTGCTTACATGTAGCTCTAAAACGTATCTATGCCTGACGTCTGGGCTCAGAGGTCATACCTAGGTCACTCCGGTGACTGGCAGAGAACGTCAAGAAGCCCAGCCTTGTGCACGGAGTTTCATAATTTGCAGCATTGTCTCCAGAACTGATCGTGGACATTTGGTTCTGAGTTGAGTGGAAGACCTGAACCAGAGACTTCCTAGCTTCTGCGGCAAGCTAGGCTGCGGCTTTCAGGACTTGCGCCATAGGGTTGAGAACTGTAGGGTCCCCCTAAATGGGTCAGGTGCGCACCACATATCACGTAGCTGACTGTGTGTGGGGTGCACCCGAGGGTTGTTTAGGTTAGGCAACAGCTCTAGAAAACCCAGAAGTATCAGTGTAAGACCGGAAAAAATATGCATCCCACAGTTGACAGCAATAAAATCCTAATGATAAACTGCCGAAGCGTTCGCAACAAAGTGCCACAGTTTGAAGCACTCCTGCAAAAGCCGTGAAGCCCACATGATACTAGGTACAGAAAACTAGTCGAAACCTGATTAGAGCGTACAGGCAAATGGAAACTGGGGATGGAGTATTTGTCGCAGTAGACAAAGTCAAATCTATCGAGATAGAAATTGAAGCTGCATGTGAGATTGTTTGGGCAAGACTCAGAACCGGGGGTGTGTATAAAATAATGATTGGATCCTTCTATTGCCCACCAGATTCATCTCCCGATGTAACTGAAAACCTCAGTGCAGTTGAATGTAAATTTCCCAGTCAATTTGCAGTCAGCGGTGGACACTTTCATCAGCTGACAATTAATTGGGAAAAGTCTTCTTAGTGGTGGGCCTGGTAAAACAGTCTGTGAAACCTTACTTGAGGCCTTCTCAGAAAACTACGTAGAATAGATAGTTAGTAACCCCACATGATGAAAATACGATCAGCAATACTCAAGTATAGGTCGAACGAGTGTTTTCTAAGACACCTCGTTTGTTCATGCACTACATTTTCTAAGGACTCTCCCAGTGAATCTCAACCTGGCACCCGCCTTACCAACAGTTAATTTTATATGGTCATTCAACTTCAAATCGTTCCGTACGCATACTCCCAGATATTTTACAGAAGTAACTGCTACCAGTGTTCGTTCCTTTATCATATAATCATACAATAAAGGATCCTTCTATTTATTCGCAATACATTACATTTGTCTGTGTTAAGGGTCAGTTGCCATTCCCTGCACCAAGTGCCTATCCGCTGCACATCTTCCTGCATTTCGCCGCAATTTTCTAATGCTGCAACTTCTCTGTACACTACAGCATCATCCGCGAAAAGCCGCATGGAACTTCCGACACTATCTACTAGGTCATTTATATATATTGCGAAAAGCATTGGTCCGATAACACTCCTCTGTGGCACGCCAGAGGTTACTTTGTCTGTAGACGTCTCTCCGTTGGGAACAACATGCTGTGTTCTGTTTGCTAAAAACTCTTCAGTCCAGCCACACAGCTGGTCTGATATTCCGTAGGCTCTTACTTTATCAGGCGACAGTGCGGAACTGTATCGAACGCCTTCCGGAAGTCAAGGAAAACAGCATCTACCTGGGAGCCTGTATCTAATATTTTCTGGCTCGCACGAACAAATAAAGCGAGTTGGGTCTGGCACGTTCGCTGTTGTAGATTCTGGGTTTCCAGAAATGACACGATACGCGAGCAAAAAACATGTTCTAAAATTCTAAAACAGATCGAAGTCAGAGATATAGGTCTATTAGTTCTGCGCACCTGCTCGACGACCCTTCTTGAAAACTGGGACTACCTGTGCTCTTTTCCAATCATTTGGAGCCTTCCGTTCCTCTAGAGACTTGCGCGGCACACGGTTGTTAGAAGGGGGCAAGTTATTTGAAGGGGACATTGTTGTTGTTTGAAGAAAATAATAAATTTTGTGGATAAAAAATAAATCTCTTAACTTTTCTCACCTCGTACAGTTTTTAAAATGTTTCACAGACATAGTTTTTACCGTGCATTTCACCGCGTCATAGCCACTCCCCGTATTTCACTGATCGTTCTTCTGATAGCGTGTGCCTTTTAGAAATGCGTGCAGTAACGCGGCGTGTGGGTGGTTGGGTGTTGACTAGGCTGTCGTTAATAGCTGGGCTTTGGAAAAGCGGGCTTTAATACGAATTGGAATTCTAGCCACATGCGTGCTTATCGGTGGATTTCGAAGGCTTTGCCAGGTAATGAGATAAAGCACAGTGGAGCCCGCGATCCCGAGCAGTCGATAGCGTGGGTAGCCAGCGGCGTGGAGGCGGTAATAACTCAGCCGGGTCGCGGGAAATGTGGGCCGGCGTTTCCCAATGCTGCTGTTGGCCAACCGGCCCGGGATCCGGAACGCAAGTGTGCGGCGCGGCGCGGCGTGCTGGAGCGAACTGGGCCAGTTCGTTACTCCCCGCGGCGCGTTGCCTCACCCACCTGCACCCAGACCCGGAGCCGACGGCTGCGTCACAACACCGCGGGGTTTCTTCGTAGGCAGGGCGCGGAATGTCGTCTCGGGTGGAGAGTCATCCACAGATCTACAGGGTATCCCACACAAAACCGCCACGTCCCACGTCCCGAGATTCAAGAAACAACGAACTAACTAAAAAATCACACACAGCATTAACATCAGCACCGAGCGAGGTGGCGCAGTGGTTAGACACTGGACTCGCATTCGGGAGGACGACGGTTCAGTCCCGCGTTCCGCCATCCTGATTTAGGTTTTCCGTGATTTCTCTAAATCGCTCCAGGCAAATGCCGGGATGGTTCCTTTGAAAGGGCACGGTCGACTTCCTTCCCCGTCCTTCCCTAATCCGATGAGACCAACGACCTCGCTGTCTGGTCTCCTTCCCCAACCAACCCAACCCATTAACACAAAAAAATATGTAGTTACCTGTTTAGAAGGCATTCTGCCCAAGGGCATAGGCATCGAGGCGTAACTGACTTCCAGTTCCGGATCTACGATACTTCCGAACCGGGGCAAAATTTGATAGTAGTAGTCCCCTCCCCCCAACTGGAGCGTTTGAGTTGTAGTTGTTGTGGTCTTCAGTCCTGAGACTGGTTTGATGCAGCTCTCCATGCTACCCTATCCTGTGCAAGCTTCATCTCCCAGTACCTACTGCAACCTACATCCTTCTGAATCTGCTTAGTGTATTCATCTCTTGGTCTCCCTCTACGATTTTTACCCTCCGCGCTGCCCTCCAATACTAAATTTGTGATCCCTTGATGCCTCAGAACATGTCCTACCAACCGATCCCTTCTTCTAGTCAAGTTGTGCCACAAACTTCTCCTCTCCCCAATTCTATTCAATACTTCCTCATTAGTTATATGATCTACCCACCTTATCTTCAGCATTCTTCTGTAGCACCACATTCCGAAAGCTTCTATTCTCTTCTTGTCCAAACTGTTCATCGTCCATGTTTCACTTCCATACATGACTACACTCCATACAAATACTTTCAGAAACGACTTCCTGACACTTAAATCCATACTCGATGTTAACAAATTTCTGTTCTTCAGAAACGCTTTCCTTGCCATTGCCAGTCTACATTTTATATTCTCTCTACTTCGACCGTCATCAGTTAGTTTGGTTCCCAAATAACGAAACTCATCTATTAGTTAAACTGTCTCGTTTCCTAATCTAATTCCCTCAGCATCACCCGACTTAATTCCACTACATTCCATTATCCTCGTTTTGCTTTTGTTGATGTTCATCTTATATCCTCCTTTCAAGACACTATCCATTCCGTTCTTCCAAGTCCTTTGCTTTCTCTGACAGAATTACAATGTCATCGGCGAACCTCAAAGTTTTTATTTCTTCTCCATGGATTTTAATATCTACTCCGAACTTTTCTTTTGTTTCCTTTATTGCCTGCTCAATATACAGATTGAATAACATCGGGGAGAGGCTACAAACCTGTCTCACTCCCTTCCCAACCACTGCTTCCCTTTCATGTCCCTCGACTCTTATGACTGCCATCTGGTTTCTGTACAAATTGTAAATAGCCTTTCGCTCCCTGTATTTTACCGCTGCCACCTTTAGAATTTGAAAGAGTGTATTCCAGTCAACATTGTCAAAAGTCTTCGGTAAGTCTACAAATGCCAGAAACGTAGGTTTGCCTTTCCTTAATCTACGTTCTAAGACAAGTCGTAGGGTCAGTATTGCCTCACGTGTTCCAACATTTGTGCGAACTAACTAAAACATAACACATACTAGTAACATTAAAAAACATGTAGTTACCTGTTTATTAGACATTGCTGGCCATGGCCATGGGCAGCCAGGCGTAACTGACATCCTCCACCGGATCTACGATAATTCCGAACCGGGGCAAAATTTGATAGTAGTAGTCCCCTCCTCCCAATCGAGCGTTTGAGATAGAACGTCAGAAATTTTAAAACATCGATTTTTCAAACATATGTTAATTTTGAAACTTCCTGTCAGATTAAAACTGTGTGCCGAACCGAGACTCGAACTCGGGACCTTTGCCTATCGCGCGGGCAAGTGCTCTACTGTCTGAGCTACCCAAGCACGACTCACGCCCCCATCCTCACAGCTTTACTTCTGCCAGTACCTCGTCTCCTACCTTCCGAACTGCACAGAAGCTCTCCTGTGAAACTTGCGCACCTCTGCTGCAGAGTGAAAATTTCATTTTGGAAACACCCTCCAACCTGTGGCACATCCATGTCTCCGTAATATCTTTTCTTCCAGGAGTGCTAGTTCTTCAAGTTTTGCAGGAGAGCTTCTGTAAAGTTTACTAGGTAGGAGACGAAGTACTGGCAGAAGTAAAGCTGTAGAGAGGGGGCGGGAGTCTTGCTTGGGTAGCTCAGTTGGTAGAGCACTTGCCCCGAAAGGCAAAGGTCCCGAGTTCTTGTCTCGGTCCGGCACACAGTTTTAATCTGCCAGGAAGTTTCATACCAGCGCACACTCAGCTGCAGAGTGAAAATCTCATTCTGCATATGTTAATTTTGTAGCGCACTTTTTTCTGAAGAGTTTGTTATGTAAAACATATGCAATATGTGATCAAAAGTATCCGGGTACATCCAACCAAAAACATCAGTTTTTCATACCAGGTGGATTGTTCTGCTACCTACTGCCAGGTACTCCGTATCAGCGACCTCAGTAGTCATTAGACAGCGTGAGACAGCAGAATGGGGCGCTCCGCGGAACTCACGGACTTCGAACGTGGTCAGGTGATTGGGTGGCACTGGCGTCACGCGAGATTTCCACACTCCCAAACATCCCTAGGTCCACTGTTTCCGATGTGATAGTGGAATGGAATCGTGAAGGGACACGTACAACACAAAAGCGTACAGGCCGACCTCGTCTGTTGACTGTCAGAGACCGCCGACAATTGAGGAGGATCGTAATGTTTAATAGCAAGACATCTATCCAGACCATCACACAGGAATTCCAGACTGCATTAGTATCCACTGCAAGAACTATGACAGTTAGGCGGGAGGTCAGTAAACTTGGATTTCGTAGTAGAGCCGCTGCTCATAAGCCACACATCACGCAGATAAATGCCAAATGACGCCTCTCTTGGTGTAAGGAGCGCAAAGACTGGACGATTGAACAGTGGAAAAACGTTGTGTGGAGTGACGAATCACGGTACACAATGTGGCGATCCGATGGCAGGGTGTGGGTATGGGGAATGCCAATTAAACGCCATCTGCCAGCGTGTGTAGTGCCAACAGTAAAATTCGGAGGCGGTGGTGTTATGGTGTGGTCGTGTTTTTCATGGAGGGGGCTTGCACCCCTTGTTTTGCGTGGCACTATCACAGCACAGGCCTACACTGATGTTTTAGGCACCTTCTTGCTTCTCATTGTTGAAAAGCAATTCAACACGATCGAGCACCTGTTCATAATAGACGGCCTGTGACCGAGTGGTTACACGACAATAATATCCCTGTAATGGACTGGCCTGCACAGTGCCTGACCTGAAACCTATAGAACACATTTGGGATGTTTTGGAACGCCGACTTCGTACCAGGCCTCACCGACCGACATCGATACCTTTGTTCAGTGCAGTGGAGCTACGGATGTTTAGGGGTGTGGAAATCTCCCATACAGACGTATTACACCAGCGACACCGAATCACCTGACCACGTTCGAAGTCGGTGAGTTCTGCGGAGCGCCCCATTCTGCTCTCTCACGATGTCTAATGACTACTGAGGTAGCTGCTATGGAGTATCTGGCAGTAGGTGCCAGCACAGTTCACCTAATAAGAAAAATGTATGATCCGGCCGCTGTGGTCGAGCGGTTCTAGGCACTTTTGTCCGGAACCGCGTGTCTGCCACACTCGCAGGTTCGAATCCTGTCTCTGGCATGGATGTGTGTGATGTCCTTACGTTAGTTAGGTTTAAGTTGTCTCAAATCTAAGGGCTGATGTCCTCAGATGTTAAGTCCCATAGTGCTTAGAGCCATTTGAATCATTTGACTTGCACTAGTGAATCAGTCAGGCTTTCAGAAAATGACACAATCATCCGCTAAAGCTGGACAATTTATTGCGGCATCTTTGTTCTTTCCCTCTAGCACGAGGGATAGTTTATGTTCATTCAATTTTTCATTCCAAATTCTCACCATGACACAGTTGTAAAGAACTGGAGATAAACAGTCACCTTATGTAACACCTGTATTTAATTTGGAAGGTCGATTTCACACACACTTTTGGGATTGTTTCTGTCAGAGTTTGTCGAATTGTGTTTGTCAGCTTAGTTTTAACTCCAAATTCACGGATTACTTTGTGTAGTGTTTCCCTATCATGAAAGTCAAAACAAATGGTTCAAATGGCTCAAAGCACTATGGGACTTAACATCTGAGGTCACCAGTCCCCTAGAACTTGGAACTACTTAAACCTAACTAACCTAAGGACATCACACACATCCATGACGGAGACAGGATTCGAACCTGCGACCGTAGCAGCAGCGCGGTTCCGGTCTGAAGCGCCTAGAACCGTTCGTCCACAACGACCGGCAGCCAAAATAAAATATTACTGTTTACGTAATGGAAATACTTAAAACTGCAACCAGTCCCTTTTTTGAATAGTAATTTATTATTCCATGAACCGGTTTTCGAACCTTATCAGAATCATCATCAGATGGTTTTGTGGAAGTTCCATCGGTATTTCTAGTAGTATGGTGGGTGCTGGCTTATGGGCAGCTTTCTCCTGTTGGTGACAATTTGCTTCCATTTTGAAGGCAGTTCGTACATCACCTCACGCACTTTCACACAATCTGTATGCATTTACACAGTGATAGCGAAACTTTGTTACAAAGATCTTTGTAAAAAGCAACAGTTGTATAGCACATGCTTGAATGCTGCTGGCAAAGTTTCGCTATCACAGTGTAAATGCATACAGATTGTGTAAAAGTGTATGAAGTGATACACCAACTGGCCATCAAAACGGACGCACACGTATGGACACTAACAAAAAATCCGTGCATATTGTTGCATGCCAGCACCCAGCCACGTGCTAGAAACACGTTTAACATCCGGAAAAACATCTGAAGATGAACCTGAAAAGGTTGGAAAATTGATTCATGGGATAATACGAGGGTTGAATTAAAAGTAATGGCTCCACTTTCTTTAATTAATTGGGTTTGGATGGGAGTATTTTAATAAATCAAACGCAGAAATAATCCTTAGAATGTGATCTTTAAGTACCAGTGTTCGCTTTTCCACATAATCCCTAGGCAGTTGAATACATTTCTGCCAACGATGAGCCCGCATCTCGTGGTCGTGCGGTAGCGTTCTCGGTTCCCACGCCCGGGTTCCCGGGTTCGATTCCCGGCGGGGTCAGGGATTTTCTCTGCCTCGTGATGGCTGGGTGTTGTGTGATGTCCTTAGGTTAGTTAGATTTAAGTAGTTCTAAGTTCTAGTGGACTGATAACCATAGATGTTAAGTCCCATAGTGCTCAGAGCCATTTGAACCATTTTTTTGCCAACGATGAATCAGTTTTCTGAAGCCGTCACGGAAGAAGTCGACGCTCTGTTTGCGCAACCACAGTCTCTCAGTTCTCTCAACGTCTTCATCAGAAGCGTAATGATGTCCCCGCAGATCATCTTTCACTATGGGGAACAGATGGAAGTCAGACGGTGCTAAATCTCTGAAGTTCTGCCCTGTTGGCACGTGAAGTGTGTGGTTTGGCATTGTCATGCTGCAGGAAAACATTTCCTTTTTCCGTTCGCACCCTTGTTAACCGTCGTTTCAGAGTTCGCAGCGTTGTGATGTAACGCTCTGAATTTGTTGTTGTTCCACGAACAAGGAAACAACACGGAAGACACAATCTGCTTCCCAGAACACTGTTGTCATGATTTTTCCAGCTGAGGGCTGCGTCTTGAATTTCTCTTTCTGGGGCGAGCCTTTGTGTCGATATTCCATAGACTGACGTTTCGTCTCCGGATCGTAATGGTGTGCCCACGTTTCGTCTCCTGTCACAGTTGAATGGAGAAAGGCGTCACCTTCATTCACGTAACGCGAGAGGAGTTCCTGGCAAATTTAAAGCATTTGCGCTTTCATTCCATGAGTCAGCAATGATGTCGCCCACACGTTCTTGTGAAATGCGTATTGTGCTTGCAGTTTCTCTCTGAGTGATACGACGATCGTCCTGAACCAGCCTGTCAACATTTTGCTCGTGAAATTGGGTGGTTGCTGTCAAAGGATGTCCAACTCTTTGTCAAGCAGGTCAGATGTTCCCGCCTCAACATTTTTAAACTCAATCGCCCAATGACGCACAATACTCACATCGAAACAATCACCATAAACTGCTTTCATTCTCTGATGAATCTCCTTTGGGGTGACACCTTCTGCTGTCAAGAATTCAATGACTGCACGTTGCTTAAATCGCATTGTTCCATGGTTCCATATTACACTGTAGACTTGGCCACTGTTTCTATGTTTCGATACAGTGTATCGATACGTGGAACTGTTTCAGTGTTTCGGAACGGCTGTGGTTCACTGTTTCGAAACGGTGGTGTTTCATTCCGCCCCTGTCTCGGATAACCGGACCAGTTTCGATCTCGAGCCAGACACAGAAACTGTATCGTTGTTTCAAAATAAGGCTGTTTCAGTCCACCTGTGCTTGGAACGGACTAATTGTATCGAAACAGTGATGTTTCATTCCGCTCTGTGTCGGACGAGATTCGGGCTCGGCACAGGTACTGAAACACAACACACCACTTCATGAAACACTTTCAAGAGTGTCGAAATCTTTTTGACAAGCAATAGCATGAAGCTTAAGATATCCGAAAATAAAGCTTCGTTTCTAGCTGACTGTCCTATCCCGAAATGTCATAACATCTGCTTTATAAACACTAACCAAACAATAAAACAATGCATACTATCCACACTCAAAATAATAAATATGTGAAAATCATTCAGTTAAATTACACTTTTTTTATAACATACGCTTCTCTGTTCATGTACAGTAATCATATTAAGAAACGCAAGTAAGCCTACAACATTGTGAATAAAGAAAAGGCGTAGAGTGACAGTTATTAGACATATATACAAATTTGATGTAGGTATAATTGCAAGCAATCTGTTTGACATATCCCTGATAGTGTAATGGTGAACGGGAAGGGCTGGGAAGCATGATGAATTTATAGTAACGGTTCGAAACACCTTGAAAGACAAAATTTTTTTCTGTTATATTTTGTTATTTATTCGAATTATTTGACATGATTTGTAAGGCTATAGTCACTGTGCCTATTATTCACAATGATTCCCTTTGTGTGCATGGAAATTAGCAGGATGGGTATATTACCCATACTAACGGAATGTGGGAATCCCAGTAGCATATCCGTTGTTTCTGCAGTTTGCTCCCACCTCCAGTTCCGTTCGTGGTGGTTCTTCTATCTTCAGCTATGGCTGTCCTCAGCCAATTGAAAAGTATGAAAGTCACACGACACGAAAGCAGTGCATTTGCTGCAGGAAATACGAAACTTCCAAGACGCCTAAGTGATAGTTTCATACTTCCTGCGATACGATTAGCGCTCTCGCACCTCATTTGTGTTTATATGGCCATACTTATACAGTAGACATTCAAGATGATAAAATGTGTAGGTTTATTAGATTACAAAACACAAACTGTTTCACTGTTTCGAAACAGCGTATCGAAACATTACATTGTACTGTTTCATTTGTTTCGAAACAGTTACGTGTTTCAGTTTGCGCATCTCTATTACACTGTAACAACACAACCGTTCCCGCCAACTCTAGCTGTAGAGAAGAGGCTACGGAACAAGTCAGTACCTGCCGCATACCATTGCTGCCATCTGTTGAAGAGTTGCGAAGGTGGAGACATTACTTTTCAGTCAACCCCCGTAAATAACTGTTCCAAAAAGGTGACTGGTTGCAGTTTTATGTACTTTGCATTCAATTAGCCGTCACGGGTTCTATAATATCCGTAATGGATAAGCTTCAACTATTACCCACCCGGTTCGGAGAGCCGCTACACCGGCTACAATATGCGACATCGTGGAAACGGCAGATCCGTTGTTGACGGCTGCAAGGGCCACAGATTGCGACACGGGTATCCTCGTGGCTTTCCGCACGGCTACACGTGTACATCCTGCTTTCGGCGTATCAGCACCGCCTGTCGTCAGTCATACCTGTCTGGTTTAGTTCAACAGATGTAACTTACATAATTATAGAGAGCTGTCAGGGTGGCACGAGGGCTCATCTAGGACTCTCCGCCGCATGGAACCGTCGTCCAGTGTTCTGACTCCAATATGTGAAGACTTACGGAAGACGAAATAGATGAAGTTAAGGAATTCTGCTACCAGGGCAGGAAAATAAACAGTGACGGACGGAGATGGGACATCAAAAGCAGACTAGCACCGGCAAAAAGGCCATTCCTGGCCAAGAGAAGTCTACCAGTATCAAATACCGGCCTTAATTTGAGGTAGAAATTTCTGAGAATGTACGTCTGGAATACAGCATTGTATGGTAGTGAAGCATGGACTGTTACAAAACTGCAACAGAAGAGAATCTAAGTATTTGAGATGTGGTGCTACAGACGAATGTTGAAAATTAGGTGGACTGATAAGGTAAGGAATGAGGAGGTTCTGTGCAGGATCGGAAAGGAAAGGAATATGTGGAAAACACTGATAAGGAGAATGGACATCTGTTAAGACGTGAAGGAATGACTCCCATGGTACTATAGGGAGCTGTAGAGGAAGACAGAGATTGGAATACATCCAGCATATAATTGCGGACGTACGTTGCAAGTGCTACTCTGACAAGGGGAGGCCGCCAATTGCGAAATTCAGATTCGATTCATACTGCGCATAATAAAAGCTCATGGCCAGAGGTGTAATGTGGCAAAGCACCAAGATGCACTTCTCAGCCGTTGTCGAGAAAATCGACAGTTAAAACAGACCGTTGCGGTGAAATACTCTCGACGATTAGTAATTTTCTACAGCGTCGTGGCGCAGCGGTAAGCGCTCGGGTTCGTAATCCGAAGGTCGCCGGATCGAATCTCGCGCTATGCAACCTTTTTTTTAGTATTTGTTTTTATACTTCAAATTATATATATATATATATATATATATATATATATATATATATATAAAATTTGAATTACAAAAACTAATAATAAAAAAATTGCATGGCGCGAGATTCGATCCGGCGACCTTCGGATTACGAACCCGAGCGCCTACCGCTGCGCCACGACGCTGTAGAAAATTACTAATCGTCGAGAGTATTTCACCGCAACGGTTTCTTTTAACTGTCGATTTTCTCGACAACGGCTGAGAAGTGCATCTTGGTGCTTTGCCACATTACACCTCTGGCCATGAGCTTTTATTATGCGCAGTATGAATCGAATCTGAATTTCGCAATTGGCGGCCTCCCCTTGTGAGATGGACAGGATAGGAGCAGGCGTCTGCGTGGGGTCTGAATGCGGTACAGAAAGAAGAGAGCGCGCTACACGAAAAACACAACACTTTCCCTCTAGCCACTCGACAGGAGGTGATAATGTTCCCGTTCCCCCTTCAAGCTAGACAAGTTTCGTTCTTTGTAGTTTTTTCGTTTGACGCTTATTTCGTGATATATTTGGCCCGGTCACGATCAATGGACAATCCTGTATATATACGGGGTATATTCCCGAGATTCCGTCATTTTACCTGGATAAATGAGGGACATCTCAGGGAATTTCAGGAATTACATTGAAAATTTCGAATTCTATTTCTTAACCGACCCGCTGGAATTTAACTTCGTTGAGTTACATAAATCGCAAATTTTAAAACACTTGATATTTCAAGGTGTTAATTATATGAATGTTATTGCATATAAATTATCAGTGTTAAAAAAGTATGTTCAAACTACTGCTTATGGCCAGTATATCTCAGCCGAGAACAAACAAAAGTCGTTATTGTGACATTGCGGACACCCCCCCCCCCCCCAAACGCTGAACGTTTGTCAGGGACATCTTATGATATCTTGCTCCCCATACCTGTAATTTTCTGAATTTTTTCCAGATTCGAATAGGCACCCTGGTTACCAAAAATCTTGAAAAGTTCTTGACCAATTTATTTCAGATTTTTACTCGATATTCTTATAAACATTAGGACAGACAAAGCTGTAAAATATATAACGTTGCATTTATTCATTATTTGTGTCCACCGGTTGTTGTTGTTGTTGTCTGCTGTGTTCCGCACATCTTTCATTGACAGTACTGTCAGTAATTCGTTGATTGGCAAAACGATTCGTTTCGGTGACCACCATTCCCAAACCGGCTAGTCAAAAGGATCGGTAGAAATCCATTTCATCACTCTTCCTGTCATTCTCGCTTTGATATGATCCTTCATTAAATGTGGTGTTAAAATTCTTCGTGTTACACCATGCCGAGTAACTACGGAGGCACATTTGCTGATTCCGCAACAGTTGGTCTCTTTCTTTTCCCCGGTCAGGATCATGAGTATTCAGGATCGTCGCCGTCGGATTCTTAGCCAAACTGACTGGCCTCACTGCCACTCAATTCTCTTTCCTACCGCACCGAACACGCAATTGTCTCCGTATTGGATATGGACACAAGCTCAAACCTTCACGGAAACAGAGTTCGACAACGTTGCCGTGCGATTGTAAAGGGGCCTGGACACGTTCAATATTTATTGTCAATACTAGTTTGTCAGACTTTCAATTCAAAGAAGCGACCTCACACTGTTCTACATCTACATTTATACTCCGCAAGCCACCCAACGGTGTGTGGCGGAGGGCACTTTACGTGCCACTGTCATTACCTCCCTTTCCTGTTCCAATCGCGTATGGTTCGCGGGAAGAACGACTCTCTGAAAGCCTCCGTGCGCGCTCTAATCTCTCTAATTTTACATTCGTGATCTCCTCGGGAGGTATAAGTACGGGGAAGCAATATATTCGATACCTCATCCAGAAACGCACCCTCTCGAAACCTGGCGAGCAAGCTACACCGCGATGCAGAGCGCCTCTCTTGCAGAGTCTGCCACTTGAGTTCGTTAAACATCTCCGTAACGCTATCACGGTTACCAAATAGCCCTGTGACGAAACGCGCCGCTCTTCTTTGGATCTTCTCTATCTCCTCCGTCAACCCGATCTGGTACGGATCCCACACTGATGAGCAATACTCAAGTATAGGTCGAACGAGTGTTTTGTAAGCCACCTCCTTTGTTGATGGACTACATTTTCTAAGGACTCTCCCAATGAATCTCAACCTGGCACCCGCCTTACAAACAATTAATTTTATATGATCATTCCACTTCAAATCGTTCCGCACGCATACTCCCAGATATTTTACAGAAGTAACTGCTACCAGTGTTTGTTCCGCTATCATATAATCATACAATAAAGTATCCTTCTTTCTGTGTATTCGCAATACTTTACATTTGTCTATATTAAGGGTCAGTTGCCACTCCCTGCACCAAGTGCCTATCCGCTGCAGATATTCCTGCATTTCGCTGCAATTTTCTAATGCTGCAACTTCCTTGTATACTACAGCATCTTCCGCGAAAAGCCGCATGGGACTTCCGACACTATCTACTAGGTCATTTATATATATTGTGAAAAGCAATGGTCCCATAACACTCCCCTGTGGCACGCCAGAGGTTACTTTAACGTCTGTAGACGTCTCTCCATTGATAACAACATGCTGTGTTCTGTTTGCTAAAAACTCTTCAATCCAGCCACACAGCTGGTCTGATATTCCGTAGGCTCTTATTTTATCAGGCGACAGTGCGGAACTGTATCGAACGCCTTCCGGAAGTCAAGAAAAATAGCATCTACCTGGGAGACTGTATCTAATATTTTCTGGGAACACTGTTAGGAACACTGACAAAAATTGCGTGTTGACAGTGCAGTTTTACGAGATTAAGATGTCTAAAATCCCAAAGAATGCGCGTGCAGCAGTTAATATAACTGCTACAGCTACAGCTTCCAACCAGCAGAAAACAACGAAAAAGAGGAAATGGGTCAGATCGGTTGCAAAAGGCCACTGGGTCACATGTAAATTTACTGACTCAAATCAGAATCACGGACCCGAAAGATTTCATAGATTATTTTCCGATGAGTTTTTCATCGTACAAGTTATTGTTGATATGTGCTAAATTAGAGAAACGGAATGCGTTAACGAAAGAGGCGGTCACATTCGACAAGAAATTAGGAGTTTTGCTTCTATAACATCAGCAAGGACAGTAAAGTTCTGTGGATACCTCTGAAGCAGTTATATCTGCCTGACGAGGACCTGTTCAAGCAATTAACGAAAACACTTTTTTTTTTTTTACCTTTGTGGTGATTTGGTGAAACTGACATGCATTTCGCAGACTTCTTACTAGTAATTGCAGATATGAGACGTATCTTTCGAAATGGGAGCGTTTTTCAACACTGCAATGTAACACAACGTATACTATATTTTCAAAGTAATGAAGTAAAGAGTGCCATAGAGAATGATGACCCTCGCATAGGCCTGTTAAAATTCTTGGGTTAAGACTCGGTAAAAATTTGAAGTATGATATACACAACGGCGAATTGAAATAATAAATAAAATAAACAGTGCACGCTAACGCCGCGTGGCTGGTTCCTGAAGCTCTGTCAAAATCTGTACGGAGAATATTGTCAAACCGTCAATATTTGACCTCAAGCATTCAGTATGTACTGACAGCGCCGACAATTTTTTGAAGTCCGTCAATACTGGTCATCAATATTTCTAGTATTGACAATGCGTCAATACGCACCCTCAGACGGTCAATATATTGACAGTTTGACAATATCATTGAACGTGTGAGGGGCCCCTTAAGAGGTAAACGCAAGGAAAAAGGGCAAACTGCAAGAGTCGACTATCACCAAAAGTGTACAGCATCGCCAGGAGGCAAGGGCAACTATAGAGGGTGTTCCAAAAATCGACGGCAAAACTTCGAGAATTGATTTCTCATGTAACAAAAAGGAAAAAATCTAGTAAACATGGGCTATAAAATGCATACCTTAAGCGATATGGGACTGTTCTGTAGGAGCGATGTTTCACAGCAACGAATATCAACTGGTGCTCATAGATCGTCAGGTATGCATTTTAGAGCCCCTGTTTAGTACAATTTTTTGTTTTTAGATAAGGAATACATTCCTGAGGTTTCACAGTCGATTTTTTGGAACGCCCTACGTATCCATTTTAATTCAGTGTAGTTGTGTATACGAATTACACACACCGCCTGGAACATGTGTATCAACTTCGTGCACCTGGCCATCGTGGGAAGTCATATTACTTAGCCATTTGATACACATGGCAGCCAATGTACTAATGGAAACTCCCCCTGGATTACGTGGCTTGTAGCAAAAACTGTAATCCGTGATAACCAAACCAATTTGACTTTTTCGGCGAAGAAACACTTTTGTGGTGACTTGGACAGCTTCTTGTGTTCTTTCCTGAATTGCGTATTTAACTTGTGTATTTCTTTCCATGTCGCGTTGCACCATTTGGTATGTTTTTGACAGATTCTCCACAGCGGGGTTTATCAAGCTTTTCCGTCGCGCCCCGTTCTGAAACACGCATTATTTTGTCCCACCTCCCCCATTTTTACTTCCTCAGCACTTCTCATACTTCGTACAAAAACGGCCCATGATGGTTACTTTCATGTGTATAATTATTGCAACTATTAATTCCCATAATAGCATTAATTAGTGTGTGTCCTTTGAGAACAAAAGAGTTGATTTTTTAAAAAAATATAATATATTTGTGTTGTTCAAACGTGATGAAAATGAACAATTACAACTAGTTTATAAATAACATGTTTAGTTGTTTATTGTAACAGCAGCTACAGTCGGACACTAAAGTCTACATACACCCTACAAATAACACTCGAAGTCAAAATAAATCAAGAAAATGTTACGTATTCGCTTTCTGTGACATAAACAGACATGTTAGTGACTGAAAAACAACATTTACACTACATAATTAATTGTTGTTGTTGTGGTCTTCGGTCCTGAGACTGGTTTGATGCAGCTCTCCATGCTACTCTATCCTGTGCAAGCTTCGTCTCCCAGTACGTACTGCAACCTACATCCTTCTGAATCTGCTTAGTGTATTCATCTCTCGGTCTCCCTCTACGATTTTTAACCTCCACGCTGCCCTCCAGTACTAAATTGGTGATCCCTTGATGCCTCAGAACATGTCCTACCAACCGATCCCTTCTTCTAGTCAAGTTGTGCCACAACTTGTACCAAAAGAGTTGCATTCGCCTTCCCAGTCACCAGACATTAACCCAATTGAGCATCTTTGGGGAGAACTAAAGCGTAGGGGGAAAAAAAAGCAACATCAAAAGCAAAGATGATTTAAAAGCAGCCTTACAGTGCCTCCGGAAGTACGACAGTGTTGTAGTGCCCCAATTTTGCGTTAATGGATATGGACTTTTTGTTATAATAGTTCCATGTGAGTTTATATGCTTTCTGTAGTTTTTTATTCTTTCCTCATTGGCCTTTAGGTTGATCCCTGATGACTGGATGATTTCTCCCATGTACTTAAAATGTGGTACTTGTACGATTTTCCCATGGGTTGTCACAATAGGCAATTTGTCTTGTGGCACTCCTTCTATGTACTGGGTTTTCTCATACGAAATTTGCAGGCCGGTTCTTTGTGCAATTTCGTGTAACTTCTCTATGGCATTGTGGCTTCTTTTCTATTATTTGTGAGGATTGCAAGGTCACCTGCAAAAGCTAAACACTTCACATTGAATCTATTATCTTTTCTAATGCCAATTTGGATTCCTTTGACTTCTTTTTATGTCCTGATAACTTTTTCAAGAATGATATTAAAGACTAGTGGTGAAAGTTCGTCACCCTGTCGCACTCCAGTTTGGATTTCAAATGGTTCAGAGATGTCCCCCATAAATGGCTAGAGACAAAGCATTAACAATCTGATGGTCGTCCAATTTCTGCCAGTTCAGAAGTGAGAAATGCAGCAGTCAAGTGATTTACAAACAGTAAGTAGAGTGGACACGTCTGAACTTAGTTGATTTTAAATGGGATTACTGTGTGCAGGCGAAGCAAGTGGCGTAGTGCTGAGGTGTAGTGCAGGGGATAGGAAGTATGTTTTGTAAGAAATGTCTAAACTCGCTGCGCATAGTTAGCTTTTTATCTCAGGAGTAGTTGTGGGTTGCACTTTCGATGCCCGCGCGCGCGCACTCACACTCAATATCATTCATCTTTCATCATTTTAAAAGCAAAAGTTAGTCTTTCATTCTACAGTTTAGTTAGGTGCTGAAGTTGGCGATAATGTTGGGAGGGGGGGGGGGGGGGGAGGGGGGAGGAAGTGGGGACACTAGATAATGTCTAATTGCACTGTGGGGTAATAATGGCCGAAGAAAGATTGGAAACCACTGCATAAGGAGCTATATTGTTTTTCTCTCTCTCTCTTGCAATTGTTCACATAACCACAAGTTAGTTGGACCAGCTGACTGGCCAGTGCCGCCAGAGTTAAATGCGCCGGTAAAGGCAGTCGTCCTTCATTAATAAGTCGATGAGCGCGTAACGCACCGCATAAAACGTTTCCTTATAACTGTACTTTGTGATATTCGCCATTTTTGGCTTCATTAAAACAGCAAACAGCAAATAGCTAATACTTTCAGCCAGAAGGCAAATACTTGTTTATAATAAGGCGTCGCATAGTGACGGTGGAATTTTCTAAATAATGTAATTCGTCGTCTTTGGGCGGCAATATAAACAGAAAAATACGGATAGATATGCGATCCTTCACTATTTTGTTCGCTGGAGAACCAATGAAGCCTTGAGCGCTAAAGACTTGTACTGTTTTTCTTAAGTAAGACGGTCGCAGATTTGTGGCGGTCTGATCTAACTTTTTACCGAATAAATAAAAACGTGTTCCGTCTGAGTGAAGTGTAAAAAGAACTGTTATAACTTACCGTGACGACGCACGAGCGACTCAAGAGGATAATGTCTATATAAAAGAGCGCTCAATGGACATGAAACGGACATAAAAACCTACCGTCATTGTAGTACTAAGCTTAAGGTACGACACATGTTTTAGTTATAATAAATATTTGTTCTGGGAATACTGAACCATTTAGCAGTGCTCATTCCTATCATCTCCTCAGTATTATTTTCATTTTAATTATGCATTTTGCTAAGATTACAGACACAAAGATCAACAGTCCAATGTGCGTGTTACATTGATAAAAAGAAAACTGTTTTATCGTCTTCTTGCATCAGCTTTAATTTTGAATTTCCCTTTCGTGTGATGTTGTTTTTTTTTGCGCCCTTGAGAACTTTCTGGTCCCTTGGGAAATTATTTTGTCATAACAATAACTTCACCACCGGGTATGATCGTATCTACGATCATGAAGTAATTAGAAAGACGATTATTCAATTTCTTAATCAATAGCACGCTAGCTGTGACTGCTTCAAGCCACGCGAAACTGCAATTAAAGACTATTGACATTTCATAATGCAATATTTTATGACAATGGTCAATCCATGATTCTTACGCCAATTGTGATTGATAAAACAGTAAGCGAGATCTCAATTTCCAACTTTTCCATTGAATAACATCACTTTTATTAGGTTACATCACAACTTGTCCGCTCCACGTGATTCGAAATCCAATGAGATTCAAGCAAACACTGTAGAATACATGGTGTAATGTTTACATCGGGTTTATCCATGTGTTGAGCACAGTTTAGTATTTATTGTTTGCAGTCGAGTGCTCAGCAGTAACGAATTGTCGTTTTGCAGGGCGGACATCGCGCTGATCGGGCTGGCGGTGATGGGCCAGAACCTGATCCTCAACATGAACGACCACGGCTTCACGGTGTGCGCCTACAACCGCACCACGGAGAAGGTGGACGCCTTCCTGGCCAACGAGGCCAAGGGCACCAAGGTCGTGGGCGCCAAGTCGCTGGAGGACATGGTCTCCAAGCTGAAGAAGCCGCGCCGCGTCATGATGCTCGTCAAGGGTGAGTCACAGACTGGCCTCTTATGGGACCTGAAAACGTACGTGGTCGAGGAGCAGCTGATGACGTCACAGCATTCCAATACACTGCGGAGAGTGAAATACACTACTGGCCATTAAAATTGGTATATCACGAAGATGATGTGCTACAGACGCGAAATTTAACCGACAGGAAGATGATTCTGTGATATGCAAATGATTAGCTTTTCAGGGCATTCACACATGGATGGCGACGGTAGCGACACCTACAACGTGCTGACATGAGGAAAGTTTCCAACCGATTTCTCATACACAAACAGCAGTTGACCGGCGTTGCCTGGTGAAACGTTGTTGTGATGCCTCGTGTAAGGAGGAGAAATGCGTACCATCACGTTTCCGACTTTGGTAAAGCTTGGATTGTAGCCTATCGCGATTGCGGTTTATCGTATCGCGACATTGCTGCTCGCGTTGGTCGAGATCCAATGACTGTTAGCACAATATGGAATCGGTGGGTTCAGGAGGGTAATACGGAACGCCGTGCTGGATCCCAACGGTCTCGTATCACAGCAGTCGGGATGACAGGCATCTTATCCGCACGGCTGTAACGGATCGTGCAGACACGTCTCGATCCCTGAGTCAACAGATGGGGACATTTGCAAGACAACAACCATCTGCACGAACACTTCAACCACGTTTGCAGTAGCACGGACTATCAGCTCGGAGACCGTGGCTGCGGTTACCCTTGACGCTGCATCACAGACAGGAGCGCCTGCGATGGTGTACTCGACGACGAACCTGGGTGCACGAATGGCAAAACGTCATTTTTTCGGATGAATTGGGGTTCTGTTTACAGCATCGTGATGGTCGCATCCGTGTTTGGCGACATCGCGGTGAACGCACATTGGAAGCGTGTATTCGTCATCGCCATACTGGCGCATCACTGGCGTGATGGTATGGGGTGCCATTGGTTACACGTCTCGGTCACCTCTCATCCCCATTGACGGCACTTTGAACAGTGGACGTCACATTTCAAATGTGTTACGACCCGTGGCTATACCATTCATTCGATTCCTGCGAAACTCTACTTTTCGGCAGGATAATGCACGCCCGCATGTTGCAGGTCCTGTACGGGCCTTTCTGGATACAGAAAATGTTCGACTGCTGCCCCGGCCAGCACATTCTCCAGATCTCTCACCAATTGAAAATGTCTGGTCAATGGTGGCCGAGCAACTGGCTCGTCACAATACGCCAGTCACTACTCTCGGTGAACTGTGGTATTGTGTTGAAGCTGCACTGGCAGCTGTACCTATCCGCCATCCGAGCTCTGTTTGACTCAATGCCCAGGCGTATGGAGGCCGTTATTACAGCCAGAGGTGGTTGTTCAGGGTACTGATTTCTCAGAATCTATGCACCCAAATTGCGTGAAAATGTAATCACATGTCAGTTCTAGTATAATATATTTGTCCAATGGATACCCGTTTATCATCTGCATTTCTTCTTGGTGTAGCAATTTTAATGGCCAGTAGTGTATAAGCGCCAGGCCAAAGATCGTACAAGGTGCCGATATCGACACAAATCGCTGCTGCCACTCGCAGAGATAGAGGATAACAGCAAAATAGCGATAACCGCGGGAGACTAAACACATAATAGCAATCAAGGTTTAATCCAACGCATAACACGAGCCAGCCACGGCTCAAATATCCTGTAATTTTCTTCTCCTTCCAAATACGCTTGTTCTAAAGATATAGAAAAATGGAGAAGACTTACTTTCCGAACATGACTCAGAATTCGGCCAACTAATTAAAGTACCTAACAGCATACTGGCATCTGCGACGATGTCAACAGAGGTGGTCGTCGAAAGCTCCAGACTGATTAGATATCTGACGTGGCAAGAACTCCGTGAAGCATTTCCTCAGGAATGTTGCCACGGAAAACTGTCAATTTACTGTGTATGCTTGAAGGTGATACATGTAGGTGTGTGTGCGTGTGCGCTATGTAAAACAATTTTTCTCTTCGATGGAAAACAGGTTTGTGTTGTCCGTAAAATGTACCTGTCATCGATAAGAGTTTAGTAAAACGTTCCGAATACATGTTTTTATTGTTGAATTCTGTTCGTTCATTTAGAATGCTCTTTGGATTTTTTGCCATACATGTAGATTTCTATTTCCTCCAGGGCTCTCGTGCAGCTTATTTTTTCGGCTCTGAAGAGTAGAAACATTACTGCTTATATCTGCTGTAGTGTGTTGTTTCTCTTGAAGATGTGTACTGAATATGGATTGTTTTCACTTTTGTTTATATGCACTTTGGGTTATTACCAAGAAACGGTGGACATCGAAATACGTAGCTTCACTACGAGTGATATGTATCGAACACTAGACTGTCGAGATGTTGACAAGTGACAGGACAAGACGAACGTATTGAAAGCAAAGATACAACTTGGTATTGAACGTCATTACTTACATCGCGAACTAGTCTCTACGTGGGTTAAAAGTTTTATTTAATTAATGGAAGCAGAATGGGAAAGCTACAATTTACATTTCCGTCAAATGTACCATGATCTAAGAGTATGTGGCTATGCAGGAACCCAAGATTACAGGCTGAATTACTGCAACTGAAACGACAAGTGACTGGTTACATTTATAATGTTGTTTATTAAAAACATTTGTCGTCATGCCCGATAGCAAATATTCTTGTCGTCTTGGTTTACCTGCAACATCCCGTTTCAGTTTCCATTAGTGAAACAGAGCTGTTACAGCCGTGTAGTGACTAGGTCTCGATGTACTTCGTGATGTCCAATAGCAGACTATTAAGTGTGCTGCGTCTTCGTCTCTGACGAATAAAATGGAGCTTGTACTTACACAGCTTACAAATCCTGGATGTCAGCAACAACCATCAAGAGTTTGACTGCGCACGCATTGAAACCCCGTGTTGGTGGTTATGCTAATTCTTCTGCATATTTTGCACTTGAGCTCATTAACGATGCGTAAGTTTGACTTCTCTCTTGCACAGGGTAACTGAATTTGCGCCGCCACAGTGCACCGCAGTTTCTCGCATCGTGACTAGGAAGCAGTCCGTACTCCCAACAAAGTTCCAAAATTTCGTTGCGTCGCTGAAATGTGGAAGAAACGCCTTCCACGTAAGTGATTCCGTGATTACTGAAAAGTGGGATACGACCCGTCGGTTTTGCCCAATGACGTCAGAACTTACCAGAGATGATGTATTACACAGATTTAACAACAAAGACGAATGTTGAGAAACAAAGAACAGAGAAAACAAATGGTAGACATATCACGTACATTCATGTTTCGAACATAATGTTAAGTATATATCGCTTTTTTGAGTCCTAGTATCCTGTTCTTCAGTTGACCGATATAGCTCAACTGACGAATAGGATACTAATGCAAAAAAGGAAAAAATATGGACAGGAGTAACATTAGGATGGAGTATTTCAGTTGACGTCGGAGTTGTATCCCTAACTTCGGTTGATCTTTATAGGTCAACTGTAGTATGGCATACAAATTTTTCGTATATCGGTCTTTTCGCCTTCGATAGTTATAGTATAGACTGTAAAATATCGTAGTGAGAATAGTGATAGCGAAAACGAAAGAAAGCGACAGCTGTAAAATTTTTATTCCGTGCTGCAGTTTACGAACCCTGTTTGCAGTCTTCCATGTTTATAGGAATAGATAAATCCATAACTACAAACGAGAATCAAAAAGTAAAAATTGTCCAGAATGAAAAACAATTCTTCCAAAATATCTCAAAGTCACTAAGAATGAAACTAAGTTCCCAATGAATTTGAGCAAACGAATGATTTAAATAGACACAAGAGAGAGAAATCGTGCACAATGTGTAGCCTGGTCTTTTAAAAACACTCATTTATTTCAATTTACAATGATGACGCCTCGCCACAGAAGATACACGATTTATTATCTACGACTCAAAAATAAGGTGGTTAAGTATGAGCGAAGTATGACGTCGTTGGTCAAAGCCGATGGGCTGTATCCGATTCTTCAGTTGACCCGAGAATCCAGCACATTTTTGATCCCGAGACTCGCCCGATACACATACCTCCATCACGTAATACTTCATGCTCTCAGCCGACATTCCGCTGTCAAAGCATACAATAGTATTCGTATTTCCCGCTTCGAGGCTTGACAAAGTCAGTCTTAGTTGCATATCTCTCGCAGTGGATCTGCAACTTTGATGTGCACGGATTCTAGAAAATTAACCTGTTCGCTCTGCAGAAACTAATTTTAACATTACCGTTAGGAAATATTTTATGCGAAATATTTTACTACGTCGCAGTGTGGCGATTTTTACTTTTTCCTGGTTTCTCTAATTTTCTTGCCGTATATTTTATCGATTGTATTGGGATAGTCCCCGTTATTTGCGGTTACAGTTTTATCTACATCTACATCTACACCCATACTCTGCAAGCCACCTGACGGTGTGTGGCGGAGGGTACCTTGAGTACCTCTATCGGTTCTCCCTTCTATTCCAGTCTCGTATTGTTCGTGGAAAGAACAATTGTCGGTATGCCTCTGTGTGGGCTCTAATCTGTCTTATTTTATCCTCATGGTCCCTTCGGGAGATATACGGAGGAGGGAGCAATATACTGCTTGACTCCTCGGTGAAGGTACGAAACTTGAAGAAACGCCCATACCGAGCTACTGAGCATCTGTCTTGCAGAGTCCTCCACTGGAGTTTATCCATAATATCCGTAACGCTTTCGTGATTACTAAATGACCCTGTAACGAAGTGTGCTGCTCTCCGTTGGATCTTCTGTCTTTTCTACGAACGTTACCTGGTACGGATCCCACACCAGAGAGCTGCATTCAAGGAGTGGGCGAACAAGTGTACTGTAACCTACTTCCTTTGTTTTCGGACTGCATTTCCTTTGGATTCCCCCCCCCCCCCCCCCCTTTTTTTAAAAAGGTGGACACGCTATCCTCCACAAAGAACCATGAGGTGCATGGCACAGGATATGTCTCATTGTACCAGTTATTAATGTTTCTTCCTGTTCCATTCTCGAATGGAGTGCGAAAGGATGAAAGTTTGAATGACTGTGTGTACAATAGTTATTCTAATCTTATTCCCACGATCCTTGGGTGAGCAATATGTAGGTGGTTGTAGTACTTCGCTAGAGTAATCATTTAAAGCTAGTTGTTCTTGAAACTTTAATAGACCTCCTCATGAGAGTTTACATCTGTCTGAAAGAGTCTTTCTGTTCAGTTCCTGCAGCGTCTCTGAGAGACGCTATCGCGGATGAAATAAACCTTTGACAATTCGTGCTGCCCTTCTCTGTGTACGCACAATATCCTCCGTTAGCCCTATCTGGTACCCGTCCGATGCATTTGAGCAATATTCTAGAATTGGTCGCACAAGTGATCGGTAAGCAATGTCAGTTTTAGATTGATTGTAGTTCCCCAGTATCCTACCAGTAAACAGTAGTCTACCACCCGCTGTTTTGTATTCTAGTCGGTGACATGCTGAGTTATGTACTACGCAAGTTACTTGTTGTTTTACGAAATACTTCAAATTTATGGTTAGCGCTGTCATCAGCTATTTTTATGCCCAAGAAGTCTATGCTCTTCTTAGTTTCATATTCGATAGCAAATTTCACGCTGTTATGCATTGTATTCACTTAAGTTCGTTGATTTCATCACTGTTTACATTGAAGACAATGAGGGTATAATTAACATAACGTCAGTAAAATGTTACTTTATTAATTTTTACATTCTTGCTGAGCCTTTAAGTTACTTCAAAAATTACGTGTAGAGATTCCTGGTGGACAGGTTCCGATGACGAACCCACCATTTAACGAGTTTATTTGCGTGTTCATCCTCCGAAGCAAGCACAGCAATATTTATTTTGTAAATAAAGAAAACCCTGCTGAATGATTGAGTACATATACCAAGCAACTCACTGTTTACACTTACAGATAAGATAGTAGAGTAACACTACAACAGGCGACTGTAGTATTATAATAATAATAATAATAATAATAATAATAATAATAATAATAATAATAATAATAATAATAATAATAATAATATGTTCTGCCAGTCGTAAAAGGCGACGAAAAGAACAAACCACTAATAGCGCTAACCCCCCTTTTAGTGTGATTAGTTGGTTCAGGACAGAACTAATGAAGCCTCGGACAAGCGCCGTCGTGGTCGGGGACGACGCTTGAACCCTATGTCCGCCCACAATGGTAACGACACTGCTAGCCAACTGGAAAATGATTTAAATCCAAATAGAGGTGTTTTGCAGGATATGCTTCCTGCAACCACCCTAGAATGAAAACAAAGACAGAGGATGAGATGGTCAGATGAAGTTAATCGACACCTCATGTTCTGTTATTACCAAGCAACAAACCTAGGAACCAACACAACTGGATACAGATCACAAGTATACACAACATTTATTACCAGATACCCAGAATTAAAATTTTTAACAGAACAACGACTAGCTGATCAGATCCGTGTAATAATAAAAAATAACAGGATACCCCAGTCAGAATTAGATAACATCAAACAACAAGTACAACAAATACTGGAACAAAATAATGTGCAATCAGAAGAAGAAGAAAATACAGTAATGGACTCAAACATCCCAGAGCAAACAAACAAAGAACAACACGCACCAATTAAACAATCAGAGGAAAACGAAATCTTAAGGCAGCCACCAGAACAAGCACAAATAGAACACAAAGTGACACAGATATTAGATATAGAAGAAAAATTTCAGCTAACATATATAGAATACAAAGACACAAATACAGACATTAGACCATTCTTGCGTAGACCACCAAATAACCCACAAGTCGAAACAACAATAAAAACTATCAACACAATCATACACAACAAAATAAATGAAAACACAACTATGGAAGAGTTACAACTACTGGTATATATAGGAGCACTCACTACACTAAATATACACACTAGGCAGAGATCAGAACCAACCAACACACAGAAGAAACCCACTAAACCAGCATGGCAACACAGGCTACAGATCAAAATAGAAAAACTGAGAAAAGACATCGGACAGCTAACACAATTTATAAGAAATGAAATTTCGGGAAAAAAAACGAAAAAGGTTAGGTAAAATCTCACAACAAGAAGCGACAGAGCAATTAGACGAAAAGAAGCAGAAATTACAAGCATTCGCCAAACGACTCAGAAGATACAAAAAAAGTGAAAATAGAAGGAAACAAAACCAAACATTCAACACAAACCAAAAGAAATTTTACCAGACAATAGATAACACACACATTGAAATAAACAATCCACCAAACATAACAGACATGGAACACTTCTGGAGCAACATATGGTCAAACCCGGTACAACATAACAGGCATGCACGGTGGATACAAGCAGAAACAGACACGTACAAGATGATACCACAAATGCCTGAAGTGACAATTTTGCAACATGAAGTCACCCAAGCAATTAATTCTACTCACAATTGGAAAGCCCCTGGAAATGATAAAATAGCAAATTTCTGGTTAAAGAAGTTCACCTCAACACATTCACATCTAACTAAATTATTTAACAGTTACATTGCAGACCCATACACATTCCCTGATACACTTACACATGGAATAACTTATCTGAAACCTAAAGATCAAGCAGACACAGCGAACCCAGCTAAATATCGCCCTATAACATGCCTACCAACAATATACAAAATATTAACTTCAGTCATTAAACAGAAACTAGTGACACATACAACACAGAACAAAATTATAAATGAAGAACAAAAAGGCTGTTGCAAAGGAGCACGAGGATGTAAAGAGCAACTGATAATAGATGCAGAGGTGACATATCAAGCTAAAACTAAACAAAGGTCGCTACACTACGCATACATCGATTACCAAAAAGCTTTTGATAGTGTAGCCCACTCATGGTTACTACAAATATTGGAAATATACAAAGTAGATCCTAAATTGATACAGTTCCTAAACATAGTAATGAAAAATTGGAAAACCACACTTAATATCCAAACAAATTCAAATAATATCACATCACAGCCAATACAGATTAAGCGTGGAATATACCAAGGAGACTCAAGTAAGTCCTTTCTGGTTCTGCCTTGCTCTGAACCCACTGTCCAACATGCTAAATAATACAAATTATGGTTACAATATTACTGGAACATACCCACACAAAATCACACATTTGCTATACATGGATGATCTAAAACTACTGGCAGCAACAAATCAACAACTCAACCAATTACTAAAGATAACAGAAGTATTTAGCAATGATATAAATATGGCTTTTGGAACAGACAAATGTAAGAAAAATAGCATAGTCAAGGGAAAACACACTAAACAAGAAGATTACATATTGGATAACCACAGCGACTGCATAGAAGCGATGGAAAAAACAGATGCCTATAAATATCTAGGATACAGACTAAAAATAGGAATAGATGATAGAAATATTAAGGAAGAGCTAAAAGAAAAATATAGACAAAGACTAACAAAAATACTGAAAACAGAATTGACAGCAAGAAACAAGACAAAAGCTATAAATACCTATGCTATACCAATATTGACCTACTCATTTGGAGTAGTGAAATGGAGTAACACAGACCTAGAAGCACTCAATACACTTACACGATCACAATGCCACAAATATAGAATACATAACATACATTCAGCAACAGAAAGATTCACATTAAGCAGAAAGGAAGGAGGAAGGGGATTTATCGACATAAAAAACCTACATTATGGACAGGTAGACAATTTAAGAAAATTCTTTCTAGAACGAGCAGAAACTAGCAAAATACACAAAGCAATCACCCACATAAATACATCGGCTACACCACTACAATTTCATAACCACCTCTACAACCCTTTAGATCACATAACATCAACAGACACAAAGAAAGTAAATTGGAAAAAGAAAACACTACATGGCAAGCACCCGTATCATCTAACACAGCCACACATCGATCAAGACGCATCCAACACATGGCTAAGAAGAGGCAATATATACAGTGAGACAGAAGGATTCATGATTGCAATACAGGATCAAACAATAAACACTAGATATTACAGCAAGCATATTATTAAAGATCCCAATACCACAACAGATAAATGCAGACTTTGCAAACAACAAATAGAAACAGTAGATCACATCACAAGCGGATGTACAATACTAGCAAATACAGAATACCCCAGAAGACATGACAATGTAGCAAAAATAATACATCAACAGCTTGCCTTACAACATAAACTTCTAAAACAACACGTTCCTACATACAAGTATACACCACAAAATGTACTGGAGAATGATGAATACAAATTATACTGGAACAGAACCATTATAACAGATAAAACAATGCCACATAACAAACCTGACATCATACTCACCAATAAAAAGAAGAAATTAACACAACTAATTGAAATATCCATACCCAATACAGCAAATATACAGAAGAAAACAGGAGAAAAAATTGAAAAATACATCCAACTGGCTGAGGAAGTCAAGGACATGTGGCATCAGGATAAAGTTGACATTATACCAATTATACTTTCAACTACAGGAGTCATACCACGCAATATCCACCAGTACATCAATGCAATACAGCTACATCCAAACTTATATATACAACTTCAGAAATCGGTAATTATTTATACATGTTCAGTTACCCGAAAGTTCCTAAACGCAATGTAACATATACCGTACAGTTAAAAGGAAGTGACGCTTGATCAAGGTCTGCGTCACTTTCATTCCGAACCAGACCTAAGGTCTGAGAAAGGATGGACAATAATAATAATAATAATAATAATAGGGGGGCTAACCCCCCCTTTTAGTGTGATTACTTGGTTCAGGACAGAACTAAAGAAGCCTCGGACAAGCGCTGTCATGGTCGGGGACGACGCTTGAACCCTATGCCCGCCCACAGTGGTAACGACACTACTAGCCAACTACGAACGTTACCTGGTACGGATCCCACACCAGAGAACTGCATTCAAGGAGTGGGCGAACAAGTGTACTGTAACCTACTTCCTTTGTTTTCGGACTGCATTTCCTTTGGATTCCCCCCCCCCCCCCCCCCCCTTTTTTTAAAAAGGTGGACACGCTATACTCCACAAAGAACCGTGAGGTGCATGGCACAGGATACGAATAAATCCGAATAGAGGTGTTTTGCAGGATATGCTTCCTGCAACTACCCTAGAAGGAAAACAAAGACAGAGGATGAGATGGTCAGATGAAGTTAATCGTTACCTCGTGTTCTGTTATTACCAAGCAACAAACATAGGAACCAACACAACTGGATACAGATCACAAGTATACACAATATTTATTACCAGATACCCAGGATTAAAATTTTTAACAGAACGACGACTAGCTGATCAGATCCGTGTAATAATCAAAAATAACAGGATACCCCAGTCAGAATTAGAAAACATCAAACAACAAGTACAACAAATACTGGAACAAAATAATGTGGAAGAAGAAGAAGAAGAAGAAGAAGAAAATACAGTAATGGACTCAAACATCCCAGAGCAAAACAAACAAAGAACAACACGCATCAATTAAACAATCAGAGGAAAACGAAATCTTAAGACAGACACCAGAACAAGCACAAATAGAACACGAAGTGACACCCATGTTAGATATAGAAGAAAAATTTCAGTTGACATATATAGAATACAGACACAAATACAGACATTAGACCATTCTTGCATAGACCACGAAATAACCCACAAGTCGAAACAACAATAACAACTATCAACACAATCGTACACAACAAAATAAATGAAAATACAACTATGGAAGAGTTACAACTACTGGTTTATATAGGAGCACTCACTACACTAAATATACACACTAGGCAGAGATCAGAACCAACCAACACACAGAAGAAACCCACAAAACCAGCATGGCAACACAGGCTACAGAACAAAAAAGAAAAACTGTGAAGAGACATCGGACAGCTAACACAATTTATAAGAAATGAAATATCAGAAAAAAAACGAAAAAGGTTAGGTAAAATCTCACAACAAGAAGCGATAGAGCAATTAGATGAAAAGAAGCAGAAATTACAAGCATTGGCCAAACAACTTAGAAGATACAAAAAAAGTGAAAATAGAAGGAAACAAAACCAAACATTCAACACAAACCAAAAGAAATTTTACCAGACAATAGATAACACACACATTAAAATAGACAATCCACCAAACATAAGACATGGAACACTTCTGGAGCAACATATGGTCAAACCCGGTACAACATAACAGGCATGCACGGTGGATACAAGGAGAAACAGATACATACAAGATGATACCACAAATGCCTGAAGTGAAGTGATAATTTTGCAACATCAAGTTACCCAATCAATTAATTCTACGCACAATTGGAAAGCCCCTGGAAAAGATAAAATAGCAAATTTCTGGCTAAAGAAGTTCACCTAAACACATTCACATCTAACTAAATTATTTAACAGTTACATTGCAGACCCATACACATTCCGTGATACACTTACACATGGAATAACTTACCTGAAACCTAAAGATCAAGCAGACACAGCAAACCCAGCTAAATATCACCCCATAACATGCCTACCAATAATATACAAAATATTAACTTCAGTCATTACACAGAAATTAATGACACATACAACACAGAACAAAATTGTAAATGAAGAACAAAAAGGCTGTTGCAAAGGAGCAGGAGGATGTAAAGAGCAACTGATAATAGATGCAGAGGTGACATATCAAGCTAAAACTAAACAAAGGTCGCTACACTACGCATACATTGATTACCAGAAAGCTTTTGATAGTGTACCCCACTCGTGGTTACTACAAATATTGGAAATATACAAAGTAGGTCCTAAATTGATACAGTTACTAAACATAGTAATGAAAAATTGGAAAACCACACTTAATACCCAAACAAATTCAAATAATATCGCATCACAGCCAATACAGATTAAGTGTGGAATATACCAAGTACACTCATTAAGTCCTTCCTGGTTCTGCCTTACTCTGAACCCACTATCCAACATGCTAAGTAATACAAATTATGGATACAATATTACTGGAACATACCCACACAAAATCATACATTTGCTAGACATGGATGATCTAAAACTACTTGCAGCAACAAATCAACAACTCAACCAATTACTAAAGATAACAGACAAATGTAAGAAAAATAGCATAGTCAAGGAAAACACACAGAAGCAATGGAAAAAACAGATGCCTATACATATCTAGGATACAGACAAAAACTAGGAATAGATAATACAAATATTAAAGAAGAATTAAAAGAAAAATCTAGACAAAGACTAACAAAAATACTGAAAACAGAATTGACAGCAAGAAACAAGACAAAAGCTGTAAATACTTACGCTATACCAATATTGACCTATTCATTTGGAGTAGTGAAATGGAGTAACACAGACCTAGAAGCACTCAATACACTTACACGTTCACAGTGCCACAAATATAGAATACATCACATACATTAAGCAGAAAGGAAGGAGGAAGGGGATTTATCGACATAAAAAACCTACATTATGGACAGGTAGACAATTTAAGAAAATTCTTTATAGAACGAGCAGAAACTAGCAAAATACACAAAGCAATCACTCATATAAATACATTGGCTACACCACTGCAATTTCATTACCGCTTCTACAATCCTTTAGATCACATAACATCAACAGATACGAAGAAAGTAAATTGGAAAAAGAAAACACTACATGGCAAGCACCCGTATCATCTAACACAGCCACACATCGATCAAGATGCATCCAACACATGGCTAAGAAAAGCCAATATATACAGTGAGACGGAAGGATTCATGATTGCAATACAGGATCAAACAATAAACACCAGATATTACAGCAAGCATATTATTAAAGATCCCAATACCACAACAGATAAATGCAGACTTTGCAAACAACAAATAGAAACAGTAGATCACATCACAAGCGGATGTACAATACTAGCAAATACAGAATACCCCAGAAGACATGACAATGTAGCAAAAATAATACATCAACAGCTTGCCTTACAACATAAACTTATAAAACAACACGTTCCCACATACAAGTATGCACCACAAAATGTACTGGAGAATGATGATTACAAATTATACTGGAACAGAACCATTATAACAGATAAAACACCACCACATAACAAACCTGACATCATACTCGCCAATAAAAAGAAGAAATTAACACAACTAATCGAAATATCCATACCCAATACAACAAATATACAAAAGAAAACAGGAGAAAAAATTGAAAAATACATCCAACTGGCTGAGGAAGTCACAGACATGTGGCATCAGGATAAAGTTGACATCATACCAATTATACTATCAACTACAGGAGTCATACCGCACAATATCCACCAGTACATCAACGCAATACAGCTACATCCAAACATATATATACAACTACAGAAATCTGTAATTATTGATACATGTTAAATTTCCCGAAAGTTCCTAAATGCAATATAACACATACCGTACAGTTAAAAGGAAGTCACGCTTGATCAAGGTCTGCGTCACTTTCCATTTTTAACCAGACTTAACGTCTGAGAAAGTAAAGAAATAATAATATCTCCCAACCCTGTTTCCATTCACTTGTCCATGAACCTATCCACAAAACATTTAAACAAAAAAACACTCACACTCACATTAACATAACAGAAATGAATAGACGTTAATTTTTAGCATATACTTCATCGGTTGGCAACAAATACATGTACGGAAAGAAACCACACAGAATGAGATACACAGTGAACTCAAAGTAGTCATGTCTATATTAGTGACAAAAGACTGATGTGCAACACAGCAACAAGGGCAAACAAAATGAAAAGTGGGAAGAAAAATGTTCGAAACACAAAAACATTTTTGTTTCATAAATAAAGAGGTAGTGCGACCTAACTGTGACCAGATGAGAGAAAACGCCGATGCTAACTAAAAACACGAAGAACCGTAAGTAATCACTCACTCACTTAAAAAGCGAGAAGTGAACTTTTTATAATCTACGAATAATACACATCAAAACAGAAGTACATCATAACTGTATCATTATAGATCACACTGATGATGCCTTAAAGTGATAAAAGGCGAAGCGCGTCTGGGAAAATAAAACACTGCAGGAAGAGAAGACGTTTTTATTTACAAAAGAAATACACACATCAAAAAAGTTTTGCATCGCTTCGGTTCTGAGAGCTCCGGAACCTGTACAGAAAATTGGAAGAGAGATCAACATAAACATCATTTCCACCCTTTTTATTGCTCATCAAAACCACACATTGCATGTTGTACCACCATACAGTGAGACCTTCGGAGGTGGTGGTCCAGATTGCCGTACACACCGGTACTTCTAATACCAAGTAACACGTCCTCTTGCATTCACACGTGTCTTTGTTCATCGTGGCGTACTATCCACAAGTTCATCAAGGCACTGTTGGTCCATATTGTCCCACTCCTTAACGACAATGCGGGGTAGATCCCTGAGAGTGGTTGGTGGGTCACGTCGTCCATAAACAGCCTTTTCCAATCTATCCCAGGCATGTTCTATACGGTTCATGTCTGGAGAATGTGCTGGCCACTCTAGTCAAGTGATTTAGTTATCCTGAAGGAAGTCATTCACAAGATGTGCACGATGGGAGTGCGAATTGTAATCCATGGAAACGAATGCCTCGACAATATGCTGCCAATCTGGTTGCACTATCGGTCGGAGGGTGGCATTAACGTGTCGTACAGCCGTTACGGCGCCTTCCATGACCACCAGCGGCATACGTCGGCCCCACATAATGCCACCCCAAAACAGCAGGGAACCTGCACCTTGCTTCACTCGCTGGACACTATGTCCAAGGCATTCAGTCTGACTGGGTTGCCTCCAAACACGTCTCCGACGATTGTCCGGTTGAAGGTATATATGACACTCATCGGTGAAGAGAATGTGATGCCAATCCTGGGCAGTCCATTCGGCATGTTGTTGGGCCCATCTGTACCGCACTGCACGGTGTCATGGTTGCAGAGGAGGACCTCGCCACGGACGTCAGGAGTGAAGTTGCGCATCGTGGCAGCCTACTGCGCACAGTTCGAGTCGTAACACGACGTCCTGTGGCTGCACGAACAGCATTATTCTACATGGTGGCGTTGCTGTCAGGGTTCCTCTGAGCCATAATCCGTAGGTAGCGGTCATCCACTGCAGTAGTAGGCCTCGGGCGGCCTGAGCGAGGCAGGTCATCGACAGTTTCTGTCTCTCTCTGTATATCCTCCGTCTCCGAACAACATCGCTTTGGTTCACTCAGAGACGCCTGGACTCTTTCCTTGTCGAGAGACCTTCCTGGCTCAAAGTAACAATGGGGACGCGATCGAACCGCGGTATTTACCGTTTAGGCATGATTGAACTACAGACAACACCGAGCCGTGTACCTCATTCCTGGTGGAATGACTGGAGCTGATCGGCTGTCTGACCCCCTCCGTCTAATAGGCGCTGCTCAGACAAGGCTGTTCACATCTTTGGGTGGGTTTAGTGACATCTCTGAACAGTCAAAGGGACTGTGTCAGTAATAAAATATCCTCAGTCAATGTGTATCTTCACGAGTTCTGGGAACCGGGGTGATGCAATACTTTTTTTGATGTGTCCAGGTGTATACGACCCGGGACAACCGGGAAAAACCCGGGAATTTTTTACAATTCCGGGAATTTTTCATTGTTTTAGTTTTCAGCTAAATTTTTGTGATTTTGAGTGGTAAGAACCAATACTCTAACAAAGGATGTTACTGTACTCTGCTACTGCAACAACGAAACATGAGAGAGAGAGAGAGAGAGAGAGAGAGAGAGAGAGAGAGAGAGAGAGAGAGAGAGAGAGAGAACTTAAAAAACCTAAGTTGCAAAGGAAATGTGTCGTATGCAACAACAAAACACAGTGCTCATACAAGTGTTCACCAACAGCAAAGTGTGTGAAAGGCTTTTGGAAGAAAATGGTTAAAATGGCTGCGAGCACTATGGGACTTAACTTCTGAGGTCATCAGTCTCCTAGAACTTAGAACTACTTAAACCTAACTAACCTAAGAACATCACACACATCCATGCCCGAGGCAGGATTCGAACCTGCGACCGTAGCGGTCTCGCGGTTCCAGACTGTATCGCCTAGAACCGCTCGGGCACCCCGGCCGGGCTGTTGTGCATGCGCAGTTGAGTCGCGTATGAGTAGTACCTTCTCCCGCTTCTGGTTAAGTGTGGCTTGGCGGCACTACATAATATTGCCCCGGTTTGGAAATATCGGAGATCCGGGGCTGATGCACAGAGCAGTCTGAGTTGTGGTGGGGGAGGTGGGTCATCTCCACATGAGCTGTGATTTTGTTGTTTCCTCGTCGTTGCTCTCACGGTGAATGATAAAACCGATTTTTGTGCCCGGGAGATATCAAATGAATTAAATTACGTGCGCATAATTACGGAAGGCTAAAATATGTTATTAGTTTCAGATTTTATTTCTAACTTTCTGACAGTCAAGCATTAATCGCCTTGCGGAACAATGAAGTTATCTTTGTTGGTTTGCTATAGAGATTTGGCTTTTATTAATCTTTTCTGCTGAGGCAGTCAGTTTATTTGAAACGAACTGTTTAATTTCTCACTGTTGGCTGTTTTCAACTGTTCGCTGCATTTAAAGTGCACGTATGACATTATGCCATAATAAAGAACCAAACATGAGATAATACAATAGTGGTACTCGAAGAAAATTTACATATGAGTGTGCACTTTTAGACGAATTACGGATTTCAGTATGGATCACGAAATTCCGATGCTCTTGAAGTATCCTTTTATGACATAATGCAAGATCTTTTAATGTTTACACGTACGAACATATGGCCTTCCTGCGTCATCGCGCGGTGACGACTGTTATCTGGCGCTATCTTCCAACTGCTGAAACGAACCTATTTCTAACAGGTAGCGGGAAAATATTGCGAACGGTGGTTTGAAAAGCGTGACATACATTAAAAGCAAATTTCCTTTTAAGCAAGATGAACCCCGTGCGAGAATGAATGTCTTAAATAACAAAGCGTTTGACTCTCATTTAAAAATCAACTCCTTTAGGACTGCCATTTAGAAGAATTTCGAGCCCAGAAAATCAGACATTTAGGTCGTTATTAAAAATTTTAGTGGCGCGTTTACGTGATGTGTCTTGAAGTGTAACACGCGCAGAAAAGATCAACATTATTTGTGGAAGCTTAGCTTCCCTTCCTGCTTATTAATCTTAGAGATAAATATTATATGTGAATGCTATGTATATTAATTTAAACCATTAACTTTTGTTATTTGTGTTTTCGCATTACTTAGAGTGATCTTGCTATTGGCTGACTACATCACGTGTCCTATTGCTGTCATCAGCTTGCGAGATCACGTGACATTAGCTATGACGGGCTTACAAAAGCGCATCGCAATGTCCATTTCAATGCTTCGGAAAGTAAAATGCGGTATTTGGTGGAATTCGAATTTATACCTTCGTAATACGAAAATATGCGGTGTACATATTGCTGCACATCAAAGGTTTTTCAAAACGTGTTTCCCCCCCCCCCCCCCCCCCCCCCCCCTGAGTTTCGTTTCCTAAAGTGGCGGGAAATTCTACGTTGGTATATAAAACTGTACACATTCAAAGGATTGATGAGTTTTACAGTGCCAAGGAATAGTATACGGTCACTTAACACGGAAAGAGTGTATCTTCGCCCGGGAGAAAGTGTATTTTTGCCCGGGAGAAAGTGTATCTTTAATTGGGAGATCCGGCATTTTTTTCCCTTGTCCACGTAGACACCCTGTGTGTGTATAACCTATCATTTGCTCGCATGTCTCCCCTCGGTAGGTGAAGTAATTGTGTGTATGTGTGTACGCAGCTGGGCAGGCGGTGGACGACTTCATCGAGAAGCTGGTGCCGCTGCTGGAGAAGGGCGACATCATCATCGACGGCGGCAACTCGGAGTACCACGACACGGAGCGGCGCACCAAGGCGCTGCACGAGAAGGGCCTACTCTTCATCGGGACCGGCGTGTCCGGCGGGGAGGACGGCGCGCGCTACGGGCCCTCCCTCATGCCCGGCGGCGACAAGGGGGCCTGGCCGCACGTCAAGGACATCTTCCAGGTGCGTTCAGGGGTGTAATGTGGTCTCTCACTTCCTCCTCACCCTCCCCTCCCCTCCCAAAAGATAACCTGTGCTGTGACCACCACGTTTAGCATTCCACAGATCTCTCCCATTAAACAACAATAAACAAGCTAGAATGAGGTTTTCACTCTGCAGCGAAGTGTGCGCTGATATGAAACTTCCTGGCAGATCAAAACCGTGTGCCGGACCGAGACTCAAACTCGGGACCTTTGCCTTTCGCGGGCAGGTGCTGTACCAACTGAGCTACCCCAGCACGACTCGCGCCCCATCCTCACAGCTTTACTTCTGCCAGTACCTCATCTCCTACCTTCCAAACTTTACAGAAGCTCTTCTGTGAACCTTGCAGAATCAGTTGGTAGAGCACATGCCCGCGAAAGGGAAACGCCCCGAGTTCGAGTTTCGGTCTGGCACACAGTTTTAATCTGCCAGGAAATTTCAATAAACAAGCTGCAAACATTGTAAGAGAAACCTCAACAGGCACAACTTCCAAAGTGAAGTTTACGGAAGAATTGTCCGTACCATTTTAAATAGAGACAGGTGTGCGACAGAGCAACAGATTATCTCCGATATTATTTAACTGTGCCGTGGAGAAGATTGTGAGAATTTGGAACTCTGAACTTGAAAATCGAGGGATTAGCCCAGTCTGTATAGAAAAAAAATTGGGAAGGATTAAAGTCAAGTGCTTGGCATCTGCTGATGATTTTGTGATACTTTCAGAGAACTTGTAAGAAGCGGCCATACAGATCGACCTACTAGAAAGGATTCGGATCTCAAAAGAGAAGACCAAATTCGTTAACGGGGGTAGGACATCAAACAGAGCAGGAGAGTCACCACAGGACATTTTAATTTCTACTGCCTATACTTTTACAAATAAACTCATAAAACGTTGTCACCATCACCAGGAAGGATTGAGGACTCTCACTCATCACAGTGGAAGTTCAAAAACGTAGAAAAATACCTTTTTTTTTACATGTGAAATTTCATCGTTTTTTTCACTTATTACTGGCTGCATTTGTTGCTATAGGTACACTTTTCTTCCTAAGTAAGAGAGATTCTTCGATGAATTTTTCATAGCATACAAACAGTAGTTACAGGTGTATGAAAAACTAGAATTTTTCCAAGTCTATTAAAAAATTGTGGGAAAATTTGGGATAATTAACTATAAAACTTGAGTTTTTTCTAAACATGAAGTTTAAAAGTAACAGTTCATTCATTTTTTCATAAATTAAATAACTTCTAGAGTTTCATACACCTGTAACTACTGTTTGTATGCTGTGAAAAATTCATCGAAGAATCTCTTACTGTACCTATACCTGTACCTATAGCAACAAATGCAGCCAGTAGTAAGTGAAAAAATGATGAAATTTCACTTGTAAAAAAAAAACAAATGCGTTTTGTTGAGTTTCTGAGCTTCCACTGCTATGAGTATGAATCCTGAATCCCTCCCGGTCATGCTGTTAAAATTTATGAATTTATTTGTAAAAGTATAGACAGTGGAAATTAAAATGTCCTGTGGTGCCTCTCCTGCTCCGTTTGACGTCCTACCCCCTTAAGTGACAAACACGGACCACAATTCCTTGAAACAGAGATTGGAAGTATTGAGAGAGTAAAAAAATTCAAATACTTCAGTGAAGCTGTGTGAGAGTGCGGACTGGAAAAAGCTGCTGCGGGGGACCGGATCTCAAAAATTGGAGAGAGCTTACAGATTAACTAAAAACATTTTCAATAGAAGGTGCGTTCTTTTGGAATGCCAAAAATAAAGCACTACAATGCAAAAAACAGAGTGCCTGTATGCCAGCGTATGGCTTTCAATGAATTGAAAGTTGGAAAAGCTGAAGATACTAGAAAGAAGAATGTTACGGAAAATCGTGGGTCCGACCCAGGTCGAAACTAGCTGTAAACTTTTTACCAACAATGAAATCTACAAAAAGGTGGAGCAAATCTCGGAGGCCATCAAAGAGAGGAGTTTTTCACTTCTAGGACACCAGTACGGAATGGACAAAACCAGACTAACCAAAAGGATATTAAGCTACTTCTGGAAAAAGAAGACAACTAACGAGGGAACCTCCCCATCGCACCCCCCTCAGATTTAGTTATAAGTTGGCACAGTGGATAGGCCTTGAAAAACTGAACACAGATCAATCGAGAAAACAGGAAGAAGTTGTGTGGAACTATGAAAAAACAAGCAAAATATACAAACTGAGTAGTCCATGGGCAAGATAAGAGACATAAAGGATAATGTGAGCTGAGGGCCGCCGTGGTCCCGTGGTTAGCGTGAGTAGCTGCGGAACGAGAGGTCCTTGGTTCAAGTCTTCCCTCAAGTGAAAATTTTAATTTCTTTATTTTCGCAAAGTTATGATCTGTCCGTTCATTCATTGACGTCTCTGTTCACTGTAATAAGTTTAGTGTCTGTGTTTTGCGACCGCACCGCAAAACCGTGCGATTAGTAGACGAAAGGACGTGCCTGTCCAATGGGAACCGAAAACATTTGATCCAGGAAACCACGTCTGATATATTCTATACGACACTGGTGATGGCATGTGCATCACATGACAGGAATATGTTGTCGACCCACCTAACTTGTACACTTGGCGAATGGGTAAAAAGATTCTTCTACCTTTCCTGATTTAGGTTTTCTTGTGGATGTGATAATCACTCCCAAAAAAGTGATGAATACATAAGAGTTTGTCACATAAACTGCAACAAATGAATGCAACAGTTTCACAGTAGCACAGTTTTCCCTGTGCTCTGTGAAAACAAATTTTTTTAACGTTTTCAAATTTTTATACGTGTAGACCATCAAATCCTGCATATGTCCAAGCAAATCTGAACATGTCCTGGAATTTTGAAGAGCGAAGTTGATTATATGTGAGTGCCTGAATTTTGATAATTCTCTGAAAACGAAAAATTAAACTTTTCACTCGAGGGTAGACTTGAACCAAGGACCTCTCGTTCCGCAGGTGCTCATGCTAACCACGGGACCACGGCGCTCCTGAGCTCACATATTCCTTGATGTTGCCTATCCTGCGCATGGACTACTCAGTTTGTATATTCTGCTTTTTTTTTTCATAGTTCCACACAACTTCTTCCTGTTTTCTCGATTGATCTGTGTTCAGTTTTTCAAGGCCTATCCACTGTGCCAACTTGTAACTAAATCTGAGGGGGTGCATTGGGGAGGTTCCCTTGTAAGACACGAATTAACGAAGCTCGTAAAGATCTGGAAATGTTCAACCTTCAGGAAGTTCAGATGTTAAATATGGATACATTTCGGACAGTGCTCCAAAATTCGAAAGGGTTTAAAGTCTAAAAGAACTAAGAAGACTGGAAGAGCGTGGATGGATGAACAAGCAACAGCAGAGCATCCATATGAGGGAGTACTGGACAAAGAGGAGACTTCAGACAAAGAAGAAATGAAATTGTAGCATGATCCTAAGTGGTAAATTTGCAGATAAAAAAGTATACGTCGGAAATTGAACTTCTGATTAATATTAAAAATTACAATAGAACTTCATTATAACAACATTGGTTGCAATGACAATGTTGCTGTGCCGTTGTGATTTCTGTGGTATGGCCATATTCCTCGTAAGGCTGCATTCACAGTGGCACCGACAACTGTCATCGGACGTCGTCACTCGAGGTTGCGTGACAAAATCGGCGCACAGCTTGGTCTCATTCGTCGGTTTTTGACAGGATCGAGGAGGCTAGGTTAGGTTAGAATCAATTCCGCTACGAAGTAGGTTAGATTTTAACCTCCAAGGACGGGATGGGTACCACAATCCCCCTGTACTTGGATACAAGTGCTGCAGTGCGGCATTTGCTATTAAAAAGATACCGAATGCATGTAAATTGGCTATAGCTGTCTCCAAAAGAACGTGGCGACTACTGTACACTCTTGTCTTCAGTTCTTGGAATTACACAACATGATGAAGGGGGAAATGCCGTGCCACAAAAGTTAAAAATGCGTTAACTTTGTGCCACCAGTTTTCTTCTCCTGCCATCGATTAGTATGAGGAGCAGCCACTACCTTTCAATCTAACATGGCATTCTTGATGTTTCACATGTATACATGAATATTAGTATGCAGTTACTATCATATACCACATTAAAGTTCTCTCTCAAAGACTTTGTTCAGAGTATAGTTTATGATGCTGCTGTGGTAGGTTGTGCGATTTCAGTGTATGAAGGACTTGCCAATGCAGTTATGAGCACATGACGGTTAAGTTACATGGTGAAAGTAGATGCTGTTTCTCTCGTACGATACACAGATAAAATTTGAGAGAGAATGAGGAGGAATTACTTAGTTAGTGAAAGATAGATCAATGCAATGGTGGCAGGGTATTAGGTAACCACAGTCTAGTACGGGAAACTTTAGTGCTCTTTAAACATTTGCTCATTGGATTTGAGAAAGAAAGCAACGAGGTTTCTGATGGCAGTATTATTTGAGATAGAGTGTAGCTTTTAATAAAGGAATCATTTAAGTTATCACAGTGTCTTTTTAGTGCATTTGCATGAAGCATAGCTTCAAAATTCAGTATAGAAAAAATTTAACGCTCCGTAGGGTTCGAGGTGCAAGAGTGAAGATATTCGCTTTACATTAGTCTTGGGGCATCATAAATAGCATCCTGCATAGCGCACACACAAACTTTGTATTTCTCAGAATGTTGTATAGGCTTGAATGTTGGAAAGATGTAATCGCCAGATGTCAAAAACCAAAGTGTCACGTCTTTCCTTGAGCCAGAACTGCATCTTTAATGTGAATGTCAGATTTTTTAACTGAGCTCTAATCACACCTCTAGAAATACTTGAAATTAGCTTTCGTTATCCGAAAGTGTTTCACGTATGAGCCTTCGGCTTTACCTACTCAAGGTCATCAGTGATGACCCTGAAAGGCAAGATTACTAACACCATGTTTAGCTGAATTTATTTGAAGTTGTGTAAAGATGCATTAATTAACCTTCAATGATTGTCATTTAACATATGTATGAAAGATAAACAAAGCTAAAACTAAGATACTCCAAATACGTAAAGCACTGGAAACTGAACCCAAATAACACCACATTTGCAAACCATTTCATGTAACAGAATCACCCCCTACTGGCATAAAAACATCAGTAAGCAGTAATAATAAATGGTAGACAGCTAATGTCCACCCACCAGAACACAAAAAAGGTCCACAAGAGTAATTTTGAACATACGATATGCCATCCTTCTCATTTGAACAAATTACACTACAGGCCATTAAAATAGCTACACCAAGAAGAAATGCAGATGACAAATGGGTATTCATTGAACAAATATATTATACTAGAACTGACATGTGATTACATTTTCACGCAATTTGAGTGCATAGATCATGAGAAATCAGTACCCAGAACAACCACCTCTGGCCGTAATAACAGCCTTGATACACCTGGGCATAGTCAAGCAGAGCTCGGATGTCGTGTACAGCTACTGCTGCCCATGCAGCTTCAACACGATACCACAGTTCATCAAGAGTAGTGACTGGCGTATTGTGATGTGCCAGTTGCTCGGCCACCATTGACCAGAGGTTTTCAATTGGTGAGAGATCTGGAGAATGCGCTGGCCAGGGCAGCAGTCAAACATTTTCTGTATCCAGAAAGGCCCGTACAGGACCTGCAACATGCGGCCGTGCTCTATCGTGCCGAAATGTAGGGTTTTGCAGGGATCGAATGAAGGGTAGAACCACGGGTCGCAACACATCTGAAATGTAACGTCCACTGTTCAAAGTACCATAAGTGCAAACAAGAGGTGACCGAGACGTGTAACCAATCGCACCCCAAACCATCATGCCAGGTGATATGCCAGTGTGGCGACAATGAATACACGCTTCCAATGTGCGTTCGCCGCGATGTCGCCAAACACGGATGCGACCATCATGATACTGTAAACAGAACCTGGATTCATCCGAATAAAAATGACGTTTTGCCATTCGTGCACCCGGGTTCGTCGTCGAGTGCACCATCGCAAGCGCTCTTGTCTGTGATGCAGCATCAAGGGTAACCGCAGCCACGGTCTCAGAGCTGATAGCCCATGCTGCTGCAAACGTCATCGAACTGTTGGTGCAGATGGCTTTTGTCTTGCAGACGGTCCCATCTGTTGACTCAGGGATCGAGACGTGGTTACGTGATCCATTACAGCCGTGCTGATAAGATGCCTGTCATCTCGACTGCTAGTGATACGAGGCTGTTTCGATCCAGCACGGCGTTCCGTATCAGCCTCCTGAACCCACCGATTCCATATTCTGCTAAGTCATTGGATATCGACCAACGCGAGCAGCAATGTCGCGATACGATAAACTACAATCACGATAGGCTACAATCCGACCTTTATCGAGGTCGGAAACGTGATGGTACGCATTTCTCATCCTTACACGAGGCATCACGATGACGTTTCACCAGGCAACGCCGGTCATCTGCTGTTTGTGTATGAGAAATCGGTTGGAAACTTTCCTCATGTCAGCACGTTGTAGGTGTCACTGTGTGAATGCTCTGAAAAGCTAATCATTTGCATATCACAGCATCCTTTTCCTGTCGGTTAAATTTCCCGTCTGTAGCTTGTCATCTTTGTGGTGTAGAAATTTTAACGGCCAGTAGTGTATTTTTTTGAGGTTATAATTCACACCTTAACCTGTAACATCAGTAGACAGATTCCAAACTATATCTCGATAATGATATTTTTTTCCTCAGGGTGCCACAAACTCATTCTTTCTTGAATTGAGCATCAGTTTCTCACAGTTCATATGTGAGAACATCCGTCGATTTGACCGAAGAAAACAAACTGATTTGAATTTCGTCAATTGTCACAGAAAGTGTATATGTTCTGGCAGTGAGATCGGCCACAGTGTGACTGCACTTGTAGTGGTGTACTGATTTGAAGACGTCGGCTGTCTTCAACTTATGCTGATCGTCGGCGGAATTCGTAGATATTGGTGCCACTTTGACCGCAGCCTGTGTAGGGTTGCCATCTGTCCTGATAAAAATGGAAATGTCGTGTGGCTAGGGCCTCCCATCGGGTAGACCGTTCGCCTGGTGCAGGTCTTTTGATTTGACGCCACTTCGGCGACCTGCGCGTCGATGGGGATGAAATGATGATAGATCAGTCACCCTTATGGACTTCCTTGTCCCAGCATATCAACAAGACCTAATTTTTTCCTGATTCTACACAATGCTGTTGCAAGTAGGGTTATGTTTGAACCCTACTCAAACTGTTCGAACAGTTCACATTCAGTTTGGGAAATCGCGGGTTCTGTTCCATCTTTTGGTCGGCCTGTGATCTAGTGACTTGCGTTGGTGCTATCACAATGACCTGTCCTAGCATTTTTAATTCACTACATGTTTTAATATTAAAATAACAGTTGCACACAGGCAGTGATTTCTTATTGGGTGGAGGCACACATGACAATGGCAACTAATAAATAAATAAAAGATTGCAGTCATGGTTCTGTATACTTCTCGAGCTTTTGCTCATCCTACAATCTGGTAAGGTCTGATGATACTATCTGGAAGACTGGTCATTCCACTGTTATTTATTCTCGCAGTAAAAATTACAGTCACTTTATTAAGATACATTTTGTTTGTTTGAAATTCAATTGTTGGTTGGTTGTCTTGACTGTTTCATCTGAATGTTGCTGTCTTTTTTCTTTCAAAGTGATTAAAATATGGCAAAGTTGTCTGTTATTGAAACGTGTGAACAGGGATTGAATTGCTCATTTGCAACCTACTTGGTGTATCATTACCGCCTCCCATAATAAAATAAAATATTATATAGGGTTCAGTCAAGCAATATTTTTGGAGAACAACATTTTCATGTTTTTCTCTTAGCTTCACTTAAAAATCGGTGTAAATATTTATTTATCCGTACATACTATATGAGAACTTTATTGTAAATTTGTTAGAACACAATAGGGGTTTGTGCATTGGTAGGATTTAATGCTGTTCCAGCCACAGTTTTACAAAACTGTGAAATTTATGCAGTCTTAAATTATGAGTGTGGTAAGTTCGTACTTAGTGATTTAAGTGAAGGAGTGGGAGCGTTGTGGTTAGTTCATACTTCACGAGGGAGGGAGGGAAGCAAAGGAAAGGGAAACGCTGCTTCGGGACATTATGCGGAATGTGTTCTCGACCGGGATCCAAACCCAGGATCTCCCACTTACTAGGCAGGTGTGCTAACAACTGCACCACCTGGACAGTGTTCATCACAACTGCATGAACTCTCTCGGCACAGCTCCTGGGCGACCCATACTCCGTCTCTCACCACCCATCAGCAGTCTGTGTCACTGTCTATGTGCTCAATGCTCAATACTTGGAGATACCCGCAGGAGGTCGTCGTATTTGTGCGTGCCCATCGAGGAAGGTGGATTCATTGCCCATGAAGGTGAACCAGTTAATGAGTGTGCAATGTAGAACGGACATCGTGCATTCGTATAAACTTACTGTAACTTACACAAATGCCTAAGGTTCAAAAGAGAAAGTGTCACTTTTCAGATGGTTGCACAAAAGAGTTGCGTTTTGTCAAAAGGATGTATGTATCAGGAAGTACTGTGTGAGATTTGTAGCTGTTTTATCTCAGTAACTGTGAGGGTAGGGCAGATGTGAGGCATCACATTTCTATGAAAATCGTACAAATAAATCCGCAGTAGCATTGACATTGAAGCCTATTTCTACATTCGTAATTAAGGAAGATACCCAGGAAGAATTGCTCATTGCTGCTGCAGATCTAACAATAGCCTATAATATTGACGAGCATCAATCAGTCAGTTCTCTCAACTGTACCAAAAAACTGAATGCCACAATGTATTCTGACTCCAAAGTCGCAACAAAGCAGTCTACAGGCGGGACCAAACCAACAGCAATTGTTGAAAATATTTTCGCACCACATTGTGTGTCCAAACGCGTAAAACAATTGCAACAACTTTCATTTTACAGCATACACACCGATGCATCGAATCACGAGGCTGAAAAGGTGTTTCCTTTACTTATTCAATAATGACGGAATCCAAAAGAAGCTGAAGTTTGACTCACTGAATAACGAAACATTGGAGACAGTTGCATAGTTTTGTCTAGATACTTTAAGACAGCTGCAGATTCCATTAGGTAAATTAATCACTTTTTTGGAGACAATACCAGTTTTGGAGGGGTTTGTCGACACGGCCAGCAGAATGCGTTTCGTCAAAGTAAAGAAAAACTAGGAAAAAATGTAGAAGGAATGGGATGCCTTGCCCATATTCTCCCAATACTGTATCGAGTGCTGACGAGTCTTCACTGCTGACATTGAAATAATTGTCACGAAAATATTTAACTATTTTTCAGTATACACAGTAAGGACAAAGAAACTGAAAGAGTGCTGCTTATACGTTGATGTCAGTCATCAGGCTCTTCTACCTCATCCTAACACAAGACAGCTGTCGTCAATACCCTCATTTGAGAGAATTCTCTGCTTTGGATTCCATTAAAACAATTTTTGACACTGAATACAGGCCACATAAAATAATTTCAGGTGGTTTCAGTACTCTGGTCAGTGAAATTTACTTCATCTTAGTTACTGAATCATTATGTTCATGAAAATCTTGGGGGTAAAAATTGTGAATGGATACAAAGAGATGATTACAGTAGCAGATTCAGAATGATGTAATTTGCAGTAGTTCTTCAGAGATGAAGAGGCATGCACAGGATAGATTAGCACGGAGAGCTGCACGAAATAAGTCTTTGGACTGAAGACCACAAGAGCAGCAGCAACATTATCAAAGATTTTGTAAATGCTAGGAGGGACTTCTTCAGAGGGCTATGTTAATATTTCTTAGTAGCTACAAGGGTGTGTCAAATGAAAACCTTAAATATTTTTCTAAATATTATTTATTGTGCAGAAGTGGTACAAAGCTGTATCACTTTCCAACATAATCTGCCCCACACTCAATGCAAGTCCTCCAGCGCTTACAAAGTGCATAAATTCCTTTAGAAAAACATTCTTTTGGTAGTCCACACAACCACTCGTGCAACGCGTGGCGTACCTCTTCATCAGAACGGAACTTCTTTCCTCCCATTACATCTGTGAGTGGTCCAGACATAAGGAAATCACTTGGGGCAAGGTCTGGTGAGTATGGTGGATGAGGAAGACACTCAAAATGCAGGTCTGTGATTGTTGCAAATGTTGTACGGGCAGTGTGGGGCCTCGCATTGTCGTGTTGTGAAAGGACACCTGCTGACAGCAATCCACGTCGCTTAGATTTGATTGCAGGCCGCACAGGAGTTTTTAGGAGATCTGTGTATGATCTACTGGTGACAGTGGTCCCTCTAGGCATGTAATGCTCCAAAATGACGCCTTTTTCGTCCAAAACAGAGTCAGAATAACCTTCCCTGCTGATGGTTCTGTTCGAAACTTCTTTGGTTTTGGTGATGAGGAATGGTGCCATTCCTTTCTCGCTCTCTTCATTTCCGGTTGTTGGAAGTGAACCCAGGTTTCGTCCCCAGTAACGATTCTTGCAAGGAAGCCATCACCTTCTCATTCAAAGTGCCGAAGAAGTTCCTCATAAGTATCGACATGTCGTTTTCTCGTTTCAGGAGTCAACTGCCATGGCACCCACCTTGCAGACACTTTGTGAAACTGGGGCACATCGTACACAATGTGGAGTGCTGACCCGTGACTAACCTGTAAACATGTTGCAATGTCATTCAGTGTCACTCGGCGGTTTTCCTTCACTGTGGCTTCAACTGCTGCAATGTTCTGTGGAGTCACGACTCGTTGTGCCTGACCTGGACGAGCAGCATCTTCCACTGAGTCACACCATTTGTTAACTTCCTACTCCATTCGTAGACTTTCTGCTGTGACAAACATGCATCACCGTACTGAACCTTCATAGGTTTCACACCTTCACTACGCAAAAACCGAATAACAGAACGCAATTCTTTCCTGGTGCAAGTCGCAAGTGGGCCGGCCATCTTTATACTGATACTGCGACGGGATGTGTGCATCTGCACTATGCTGCCATCTACAAGCCATTCTTACAGGATAACATTGCGAAATTTCAATTTGTTATTACAAATTTAAGGTTTTTCATTTGACTCACCCTTGTAGAATAAAATAGTTGTAAGAATGGGTTTTGAAAAACTTAATCATAAGAATTTAAACTGAAGTATACAGTTGTCAATATGTAAATAATCCCAAAAATCCCACTGAAACCCAATTCAACCCACTCGTTTGGTTTCCAAAAAAATACTGGGTTTATTCCTAACCCTGCTGCAGTCTGAATGTTGACCTATGGACTTTGTTCACCATTGCTCTTGAGGATTATTGATATTTTGAATGAAACTGTCATATAACTAGAATTTCCAATTTCTTGGACTTGACCCACATTGCTCTCAGCCCCTCATATAGTGAATTGCTGTAATTAATTATTGTGTTTAGTGTCATCTTTCTTAGCACAGTCACTACTGAAAAAAAAGTTCTATTTTTCTAAATCTTTGGGAAAATGTGCACAGTGTTGTTGTTTAAAATAGCTGAAGGAGGGTGGTAGTTTATAGGGCATTAATTTTAATCAGAGCTAACTGTCTGTATTTTAGCTAAGCTGTATCTAATACAACCCTGAAAAATACTACCACTTTTATCCTCTATCTAAAAAAAAAAGAAATACTCGTTTCCTCGTCGGGTTTTGACCGTCGGATGACGACATAAATTATGGCCGCACTTAATATCTGAATCTAAGTGGTAGTATAGCTGGGATGCCACACAGAGACTTGCTTCAAAATAGAAACATAGACACTAAATTCCCCCTCCCCCCTCCCAATTAGTGTTTCCTTTTCGTGTCATAATTTGTTTCCCTCTTACGTGTGCAGGGGATAGCGGCAAAGGCGAACGGGGAGCCGTGCTGCGACTGGGTGGGTGACGGCGGTGCGGGCCACTTTGTGAAGATGGTGCACAACGGGATCGAGTACGGTGACATGCAGCTCATCTGCGAGGCCTACGACCTGATGCGGCTCGCGCTCAAGATGGACCACCAGGAGATGAGTGACGTGAGTACTGCCCCGCGCTGTACTGCTGTGGGGCCTGACTTACAGTTCTGCCCCAAAGGCAGGTGTTGAAAGTGTGCAATTTTCCTCAAGTTTTGTTTCCATTATCAGACATCTCGTAGCAGTCTCCGTGCTGCCTTACCTTTTCGTACGTCAAACTGATCATCCTGTAACAGATCCGGCACTTGGTATTCCATCCTTGTGTGGGTTATTTGTCGAGCAATTGGGATATGCGAACTGTTAAGTTCCCGCATTTATCTGCCCTCGTTACCTTCGGGATTGTGTGAATGATACTTGTTCTGAAGTCTGATGCTGTGACTCCTATTTCAGAGATTGCACATGTGAACTGTATAATCTTTTGGTTGTCATTTACCTCAACCTTCTCTTTCTCTTTGCCATGTGGCTCTAATTCCATCTCCTGTGGCAACATCTTGATCTTAGTACAGTATGTGCACCCTTCATCTTCAGTTTTTTGTGGGATGTATTTCAATTTCTGTCTTTCTCTGTAGTTTTCACCCTCTGGCGCTACCAAATTTCTCTCCTTGATGATGCTGTGAAGAACCCTCTCAGCTCTTATCAGTTGTGTTAGTCTGTTGGTCGTTTTTGGAATAACGGTGCTGGGAGGCAGCCCAACAACTAACACAAAAGAGATGAATCGGCATGAAATTTACACAATGAGAGACAGTTACTACTTGCAGTACTGCAATTAAAGCACAGATTCTTGATGAATCTAGAGTGGTGCCATGAACAGTCTTCCCTGTAGCGTAAGAAAAATACAGTGCTATGCACAAATACTGAAATAAAAAAAATGTGTTTTGTATCTTATTGTGTCCATGGAAATTTTTAGTGTCTGATTTTGTAGCAAACTTGGTGCTTAACAAAAAGTCAGTTGAAACTTCCTGGCAGATTAAAACTGTGTGCCCGACCGAGACTCGAACTCGGGACCTTTGCCTTTCGCGGGCAAGTGCTCTACCAACTGAGCTACCGAAGCACGACTCACGCCCGGTACTCACAGCTTTACTTCTGCCAGTACCTCGTCTTTCTTTCAGGAGTGCTAGTTCTGCTTGTTTCGCAGGAGAGCTTCTGTAAAGTTTGGAAGGTAGGAGACGAGGTACTGGCAGAAGTAAAGCTGTGAGTACCGAGCGTGAGTCGTGCTTCGGTAGCTCAGTTGGTAGAGCACTTGCCCGCGAAAGGCAAAGGTCCCGAGTTCGAGTCTCGGTCGGGCACACAGTTTTAATCTGCCAGGAAGTTTCATATCAGCGCACACTCCGCTGCAGAGTGAAAATCTCATTCTAAAAAGTCAGTTGTTCGATTATTACACACATATATATTTACTAGAAGTCACTATTAGGTTGCACTGATATCATGAAATTTCTGTTGTTGCCAATGAAGTAGTCCGTCCACTAAATCTTGATGATTAGTGCATATATATTTGAGATGTCGTGCAGGATGCAAGAAATTACTGCCTCTTCCTATGATTGCACGCAAAAGTGATGCTTATGAAGGAATATAGCATTTACTACACACATTGTTGACACGCAAGTAAAAATTACGCGTTGTTTTTATGTGAGATCTTAAACATAAGCACGCTCGAGCTAGATTGAAACAAAAGTCGTTAAAAAAATTTAATATTCTCTGGACATTGTTCTTATGTTACAAAGATAATCTTAAAAGCCTATCTCTGCAGTCTTCTGTGGCAATGCACAGATTTCTTATTACTAATGAGTAAAAGAAAACATTATTACAAATTAATAACTAGAAAAATAAAAAGGTTTGAGAGCTACGTGTTTAAGTATTGCAAACAGTCCACTTAATTTTAAGCATCCTTCTATAGCACCAAATATTTCAGTACTATTTTCCAATTTTCCCATTGTCTACGTTCACTACCATACAATGTTGTGCTCCAAATATACATTTGCAGAAATTTCTTTCACTAACTAATACCCATATTTGACACTAATAGACCTCTTTTGGCCAGGAATTTCCTCTTTGCTTTTGCTAGTCTGCTTTTTGTAAGGTAGCAGAATTCCATAATTTGACATTGCTTCTCTGCAGCATAACGTAAGTTATATATTTTTCTCTGTACTTGGACTAAACATGTGTAAGCAATGTGTCTTGTCTCATAGTGTACAAAATATTTATAGACCCATCGTATTATGTATAAAGGTATGGCAGACTTGATAATGACAAAATATAAAAGGTGAAACTGATAATCTTGTTCACCTCATTACTTTTGTCTTTCTTCAGTTCTTTCTCAATCTATTCTGTACTCGTTCTACCGGTGACCAGTAAATTTATCCCAAAACCTGTGCCTCCTTGCCAGTCAAACACAGTGAAAATTTCATCCACCACCACGATTCAAACTGGCATACATCAGTTGGACATGTCAGTATGGACGTGCTGTAGTGGCCTGAGCCACAGATATGGCATTAATGGTTCCAGAGATTAGCTTTCACATATAGACCAATGAACACGATGGGGGACTTCTACTTTATAATATGTATGGATGGTTCCAAGGTGCTCTGCCATTCACTGGTAGATGGCTATGGCATCATTCTAACAATGGGGAATTAGTATAATTCATCATAGTTCAGTCATCTTACATGGAACATCTATAAATTATCTACAAGTGGCTTCTCAAAAAGTTTTGCACAGCCGTCTCTGATTTTTTTGTATTTTTTGCGGGAGGAGAATGAAATTTTTTGTGAACATACTTGAAACATTTAGCTATACATTGAGCCCACTCAGTGTTGCCTCCGTCAGCCGTGACGCATCTGCCCCATGATGTAAATGCACTTTGGTAAAATTCTGGAGATTGACTTTTTTACCATCGCTTGACACAGGAAATAAGGTCTTTCTCACTATAAAATGTTTTAGCGTGCAGGTGAGCCTTCAGACAACCAGAGGTAAAAATCGGACGGAGCCAAGTCCGGACAGTAGGGAGGATGAGGAACAATTTTCCAACCCATTTTCCTGATTTTTCTGTGTGTCATAAGGGCTGTGTGCAGTTTGGCATTGTCACGGTGTAGTCTGATGAGCTGACCCTGAAGCTGTGGTCTGTTGGTCTTGATGGCACATCACAGCTTGTCCAATGACAAACAGTAACGGTCTAGGTTAATTGTGGACCCCGGGGGGGAGGGGGGGGGGGGGATATAGCGAGGGCAAGTTGGCAAATCCACAGAACTTATAAGCTGTGTGGTTAATTATTAAAATGGAACAAATGTATAATAGTGGCCGGTAGTACCTGTGAGAGTCAAGTGAGAATGAAGTGGTTTCTGTGACAGTACAGGAAGCTCTTGTCTCGGTCGATCAGGTTGTCTGCCAGTTGTATTTCCACAGCTTCCTCGGACACTGAATCTGTGTAAGGTGAGGCTGTGGCCAGTATGTTGACTTCCATTAATGAAGTTACCGATGAAATAGTGTTCAGCCACTGCAGATTTGTGGGGCTGTGCAAGGTGGTTGTATCCCTGGTGTTAGACGTACTGTACCCGTGCACAATGGGTGTCTTTTCTGTGTAAAGTTTACCTCACCGACACAAATTCTTACAAAGGCGTCTGACTGCTCGGCAGATCCAGATAGCGATTCGCAGATAGTGCTTCAATTTTTTTACGTCGGCCTCACATTTCTCGTTCTTCCTTTTTGATCGCATAAGATTCCAAGACAGCAGCACAAAAATATGGGGGCCACTCCAAAAGAAACGCACAATTTTCTTATAAAAATAGAATTTATGTTCTGTGCACCTTACATTATTACAGTACGTTCGTATGTTCTCGAGAACTTACATGCCATTCTTCCTCCCCATCTCCATTAGTTTAAACTGGATTATGCCACTGTGGAACTGAGGGCTGTACAATGGGGGACACAAAATAACAGGAATTGAAAAGCTGCACATAGTGTACTTGCAGTACCAGGTTGCGCCACCAGAGGGCCGTCGTAGAATCTCTCTCGAGAGTTATTCTTCCGGCCACCGCCATCTGACAGCGACTAGTGTCGTTTCTCTGGCAGTTCTGCGAGTGTGCGTACAGTGCAGACGTGGCATGAGAAAATGCGTACTACTTACGAAAAATGTGCGGCTGTGAAATTTTGTTGTCTACTCTGCAAGAATGAAGTGGAAATTGTGGTGACGATGCAAACATCGTGCAAAGAACGTGTTCTTAGTAAAACTCGAGTGTACGAATGGTTTTCTCAGTTTAAAAAGGGAGAAATAGCCATTGAAAAGATTGGCCCCATTCTGGTTGGCCTTCAGTTGCTTCGTCAGGTGAATGAAGATTGACACAGGACAATTGACAGTCTCGAAGACTTGTGTGGGTGGTCCTGGAGCTCAATTCAGGGCATTTTGACCGTTAGTTTGGGAATGTGAAGAGTGGCAGAAAAGTTTATGGTGCAACTTCTCACAGGACATCTATTATGGTGTTCTGCTAAGTCAGTGTACTGCCATTTGAGAGGATGACTGTTCAAAGTCCCCATCTGGCCATCCAAATGAAAGGTTTTCTTGCAATCTCCTTGAATGGCTTCAAGAGGAAGCTGGGACGTGCTTTCAAAGTTTGGTTCATGTTGTGTATACACTGATGAGCCCAAATGTTAGGACCACTGTCTGCCGTGAGACGGAATACTGCCTTGTGACACTACGGACGGAGGACACTGTAAGGAAAGTGCACAGGGTATGACAGGATGAATGGTCAATATTCTGGCACCCTTATTTTATTGTGCTGATCGTTCCTCCGTACATAGGTCGGTGTCGACAAAATATTTTCCCATTTGTAGGAGAAAGTTGGTGATTGGAATTTCGTGAGAAGATTCCGTCACAACGCAAAACGCCTTTCTTTTAATGATGTCCAGCCCAAATCCTGTATCATTTCAGTGACACACCGTCCCATATTTTGCGACAATACAAAACGTGCCGCCCTTCTTTGAACTTTTTCGATGTACTGCTTCAGTCCTATCTGGTAAGGATCCCACACCGTGCAGCAGTATCCTAAAAGAGGACAGACAAGCGTAGTGTAGGCAGTCTCCTTTGCAGGTCTGTTACATTTTCTAAGTGCCCTGCCAATGAAATGCTGTCTTTGGTTAGTCTTCCCCACAATATTTTCTGTGTTCCTTCCAGTTTAAGTTGTTCATAATTGTAATTCCTAGGTATTTAGTTGAATTTATGACCTTTGGAGCTTACTGATTTATCGTGTAACAGAAGTTTAACGGATTCCTTTTAGCTCTCGTGGATGACTTCACTCTTTTTGTTATTTAGGGTCAACTGCCAGTTATCGCACCATACAGATATTTTTTCTAAATTGTTTTGCAATTTGTTTTGCTCTTCTGATGACTTTATTAGTCGATAAACGACAGCGTCATCTGCAGAAACCCAAACGGCTGCTCCGATTTTCTCCCAAATTGTTTATATAGATAAGGCACAGCAAAGGGCCTATAACACTACCTTGGGGAATCCGAGAAATCACTTCTGTTTTTACTCAATGACTTTCCATCAATTACTGCGAACTGTGACCTCTCTGCTAGATAATCACAAATCCAGTCATGTAACTGACATGATATTCCATAAGCATGCAATTTCACTACAAGCCACTTGTGTGGTACAGTGTCATAAGTCTTCTAGAAATACAGAATCAATCTGAAATTCATTGTCAATAGCACTCAACACTTGATGTGAATAAAGAGCTAGTTTGTTCAATTGGCATGAGAGCAGTACGGAGATATAAAACTATCTCTGTTGTCAGACACTGTAAGAAAGGTTTTGTGCATCATGAAGAGATTTACTGTTGAAATTCCTAGTGTATATGTCCCAAGAAAAGTTGGCCAGACAATTGGCAAAGATATTACTTCCTCCCACATAACATCTTACAGAATTCCCATGATGGGAAAATCTGAGAAGGTTAGCTTATGCGGACGTTTACTGACAAGCATTTGCAATTGCAACAGGGAATTAGGGGAACGCACTGTAACGCGGCTTGAACAGTATGGACATAGACAGCAGTGAATTGAAATATTGTAAAAATGTCATTAAATTATTGACAGAATAAATGATAATTAATTGAAACCCTCAGCTGCCGACAGGCGGTGTTGATATACCTCTTATGGGAATCGTCACCTTAGTTGGCGTGAGTAATGAGTGGATGGGCAAATATCTATTAGGAACATTACATATGTTGATTGTGGACAGTTTGGAATGTGGGTCTCACGGGAAGAGTGCAAGGGATAAGTCCCTGCAGTTGCGCTGTTCATCTGTGTCCTTGATGCCTCAGATGGATGGAGCGTCTGCCATGTAAGCAGGAGATCCCAGGTTCGAGTCCCGGTCGGGGCACACATTTTCAGCTGTCCCCATCAAGGTATAACACCACCACCTGTCAGCAGCTGGGAGTTTCAATTAATTATCATTTATTCCAGAGAAGCTGCATGGTCATCAGTTGTATCTGTTCTTTTGGGAACAGTTACTATCTTCGTATTTACTGACAGAAGTTTGAAGTAGTGTGTATGCAGCTCCCACTCACGTTTGAACACTGAACTGCATACAATAGCAAAAACTGTCAAGAGATTGTTTGAGTAAAGATAGGCAGTGCCTTGTAATTCAAAATGTTACACGACCATCCCAACGTGCAAATACAAAGCTTACATCCCTAATCAAAGACACAGATATTTTGTTCATAGCTTAAGTACTTTAGTGACTTTGTTTGATAACTTAGTTGTTAATAGTTTACTGTGTTTTTTAAATAATGGGTTTACTTCATGGAAAGGGAAGAATGCAGTATTCTTAATTGCATTTGTTCCCTATCTTTTTGTAATCTGAAGGAAAAATCATTAATGAATTGGAGATTTGTAACAAGTAAAGTAAAGTAAATCAACCTATTCCTGTGCTGCAGGTGTTAGCTGAGTGGAACAAAGGGGAGCTGGACTCCTTCCTGATTGAAATAACGAGGGACATCCTCAAGTTCAAGGACAAGGATGGTTAGTATCACTGCATTTAGATTCTGTATTTTTTCCACAATCTACATTAATAGCAACAATGTATATTGTTGATATTCCTACATGGATTTTCCATCGTGTTTAATAGAAAAAATATGGAGGGCATCACTCGAACTTAAGTGTCCACAGTACCAAATGAAGGTGTCACATTGTTTAATGTGTTGATTGGAAACCATTTCCAGCATCTTCAAAATGCAGGTCATATAGTGCCTAAAGTGCTTTCATCACTTATATGATCTCTGCACAATGTAGGAACAGGCAGAAGGCAGAGGGGCTGGATTTAGTGAGTAGCGGGAACTATTTTCCATTTTGTTTTTGGCCTGTCTCACATTTATGTTATTTGACTGGGAGCATTGTTGTGTTGAAGAAGATAACACTGTGATTTCTCCTATACAGGTAATCTTTTTTTGCAGTGCATTATGGAATCATTTTACCACTTGAAGACAGTATGTGTATAGAATAAAAAAATTAATTATATGAATATAATAGAGGGAAACATTCCACGTGGGAAAAATATATCTAGAATAAAATAATTATGTAGTTGAGGCATTGAGGTGTGGCATATCCATAAACAAGATTGAAGAGCTCTGTGTGTGTGTGTGTGTGTGTGTGTGTGTGTGTGTGTGTGTGTTGGGGGGGGGGTCGTATGATGTGCTTGTGCGTATTAATTAAGGAATCTCAAGAATATCTGTCTGCTAGGTGTCACTTCTGTAGGGACTACAAATACAAGATCTGAATTAGAACACCCCCCCCCCCCCCCCCCCCACACACACACACATGTGCTTGCGCATTTAAGTAGTTGTTAATCCTGTGTACTGTAGGTGCATACCGTAAGAAATACTAACATGTGGTAGAACGCACCATGCACTGCTCAGTGGTTTGGTTTGTAGATTGCAGATGTAGCTATAATACAGATCGAGCTTATTCTTCAGTGATCAGTTGATTTTTATTTATTTATCATTTGGTAATGACAGCAGAATTAAGAAATACATGTACTTCGCAATTATACATTTGAGGATTTAGAAATAAAGCTAAATTCTGAAAATTAATAATTTAGTAATAGTAACAAAGAGAACATTTAAACTATAAAATTAAAATAATTCATTTAATCAGTTAAACATGTAGTGAATGAAGCCAATTTATAGCAGAGGGAGCAACATCAATAAGCCACTAAATAGTCCTGGAGGCTTTCCCAAAGGCTCTCTCTGGTAACATGCTGAATGGTTCGTTCTGTGGCCGCACAGTTGCAGGCTGGAGAGTTTCGGAGTCCCCACTTGTGTAACACGGCATTGCAGCTGGCGTGACTGGTTCTTGTCCTGTTCAGTTCTGTCCATTCACTTCACTTCTTTTCAGATTAAATCATGATAGGGTGGCAGATGGCTGCATTGGTATTGTACAGCTGAGAAAAGATTTGATCAGTATAGGCTGGAGGGGGGGCTGCCTTTAAGGGAAGTTGAATTAAAAGGTATAGTTTATTCCTGATTCAAAATACAAATGTGCTCACCCAGATTGGTTTGTGAAGTCTTACTCATGGCAGGAATAAAATGATGAGAATTTTAATGCTGGAACGAAGTCCAAGAAAAACTGAGTGGGAAAGGAATTGTTATTGCTAGCTGAGAGGTGAGATAGTGTCCAGCTCGGGCCAGTGCTCCAGGAAGTGACCAGCAGTTAACATTTGACCTTTCTCCCACACATTGGCTACTGAGAACAAATGTGTAGGCAAGTAGCCAGTGGGTCACATTCCCCGGTAACTAGACTTGGAAATTAGGAAAAGGGGAGCCTTTTACTGGTTAATGAACGGAAATCGAGTGGAAGTATGAAGGGGGCTTGGAACTGAGGCCAGTTGAAAAAGGCAATAAAAGACCACACATTAAAAGTGTGAGAAAATGTATGGGACACTTCAGGCACAGGCAGGAGAATATAGAAATTTCTCCCTAAAATAAGGAGTGAATAAAAATGGGATTCTTAATCTGGTGAGTGGATTGGTACTGGCCAGAATGCTACATTTCTACAGAAGACAGACGAATTATAGCTGTGCGTGAAGCAGTGTGGGCACACAGGAACACACACTGTGGAACTGCACACTGTATGAAGATGTGGCGGGTGACGGATGTTGGATATTAAGGATTTTGCATCCCAAAGCAGCAGTAAGGAGCGAGTCGACCTGGCGTATGTCGGATCATACTGCAGCTGCAGTATCTAGGAAGGCAAAGGGAGATTCTAAGAGGCACTCGACCACACGCCAGCGTGTTCCCGTCCGAGCTAAACAACACACTCCACAGGTGGAGAGAAGACAACTGAGGTCAGTGACCGCCGAATAGCATAGTGTCCCAAGAATCTACATTGCGCTGGTGCAAGTGGTGGAAGTGTGGACTTTGAGGTAACACTGATGGTGGAATTGCTCGCTGTAGTGGAAATGCTTCCGACTTGCTGCCCGACATCTTAGGACGCCAGGCGACAGTGGCTGTTGACTGGGATAGTATGAAGGTGGATCCAGTAGCAGAAATAACCATCTACAGGTTAAACGAAGCAAGATAAATGAACAAATACAGAACATATTCTGTAGTACTAGTAATTGGGTAACGTGTTAAGGGTTTTATTGTAGCGTAGTAGTAGTAGTAGTAGTAGTAGTAGTAGTAGTAGTAGTAGTATTATTTTAAAAATTAAGTAGCAGAAATAAATAGGTGTTTTATAATTTATTACTATCCAAGGAAATGTGATTTATATGGCCTATTTTAGATTTTCAGATAATAGGCTGTAATTATGAAGAATAAACAAAATACGAGGGTTGGAACTTTAATAGTGGCAACTATTTATTTACAGCTAATACAAAATAGATCGTGTATCAAATTTTCACTGACCTTCAAAGTAGTCACCAGCATTGTGTATAACCCATTGCCAGCGATGTGGAAGTCGTAGGATACTCTTAGCAGTGCCAGTTGTGTTGACAGTTCGAGCTGCACGGTCGTATCGCCCGGCGAATTTATAGCAGTTCTGAAGCGAATGCCGTGAAGTGTTTCCTTCAGTTTAGAAATAGAGTTGAACTCGTGAGGGCTTAAGTGGGGGGGAGTGCAGTAGGTGGTACAGCACTTAGCAGCCCCATCAGTCAAACAAATAACAGCTTGCACTGTACGTGCTTGAGCATTGTCCTGCAAGATGATGGTCAGGTCCTGCAGAAAGTGTCATCTGTTCTGTCTCTGTGCTGTTCATTTTTGGAACACAACCTACGACCAGCTTAGAAGTGATGACACTTTCTGCAGGACCTGACCATCATTTTGCAGGACAATGTTCAAGCACGTACAGTGCAAGCTGTTACTGGTTTGTTTGACTGATGGGGCTGCTAAGTGCTGTACCACCTACTGCACTCCCCCCACGTGAGCCCTCGTGAGTTCAAATCGGTTTCTTAACTGAAGGAAACACTTCACGCCATTCGCTTCAGAACCGCTACAAATTTGTTCGGCAATAGACCACGCCGCTCGAACTGCCAACACAACTGGCACTGTTAAGAGTATCCTACGACTTCCAAGTCGCCAGCAACGGGTTATACACAATACTGGTGATTACTTTGAAGGTCAGTAAAACTTTGAAACACGTTTCTATTTTGTACGAGCTGTAAATAAATAGTTGCCACTATTAAAGTTCCATCCCTCGTAAATAAAAATTCCTCATTAGCAAACAAGTGTTGCTGAAGTGATGATCCTACTCGGTATGAAGGCCACAACGAATTGTACTTAAACATTACGTGGGAATTATGAAATGGGAAATTGAAAATGAATTTTTTTTAATACCATTCAGACTGGCTAGGCAGATGCACAATATACATATTGTTTCTTCTTCATTATTTGTAACTTGAAACAGGTTCGTACCTGGTGGAGAAGATCCTGGACTCTGCCGGTCAGAAGGGTACGGGCAAGTGGACGGCGATAGCCGCACTGGAGTACGGGATGCCCGTCACGCTGATCGGGGAGGCGGTGTTCGCGAGGTGCCTCTCGTCCCTGAAGGCGGAGCGTGTGGAGGCGTCGAAGCTCCTTAGCGGACCCATCAAGAAGCCCATCCTCAAGGACAAGGCACTCTTCCTGGAGGACATCAGGCAGGTCAGTGGGCAACATTGAACGCTTTTAAGTTTTACGTTAGAGCCGGGAAGTGTTGTCGGAGGTGGACTTCCTAGGAGTGCTGCATTCGGTGGAGGGACAGCCCAGAGTTAAAGGCCCTGGGGCAGAGCTGTCCCAGGTGATGTATTGCAGAACTGCATTTACCAGAAAGCATTTCGAAAATTTTTGGAAGTGGTTTTAAGTAGTGAAAGTCAACATTCTTAGAACAGTTGATACTGAGTGATGTTTTTCAAATGGGTAGTAGCCAGTCTTGAGTCTATGACTTGATTTGCCAGTTAGCACTTTGTAGCAGAGTTGTCAAGGGAGGGGGGGGGGGGGGCACAGGTGCAGATCTTTATGTAGGTCCAGAAGACTTGTATATCTCAGATTAAGGCCGTAGTACCAACCTCCACACTATTTTCGTGTACCACTGCTTACAGTGAAAGTAAATAGAGTGTGGCTCAACATTCCCTGTCAAACCACAAGTCTGGGTTTTCTCTATTGTACTCTGATATTATGGAATAAAAGTATTCAGCAGGTGTTTGACACTTTTCCACACGGTTGTAAATTATGGCAGTCAGCTGTTTCAGAACTGCTCATACAGAGTGGCATTTTTCACACAGATAGTAACTAGGTTCAAGGCTGCACCTTGAAATGTGGGTTAACTCCACACAGCAGAGGTTTGGAGGTATGGCTTATGAGTGGTCTGATAGGCTTCCGTAAGACTCGACTACACGAGACTAAGGAAGTCGTACCAAACTTTACAAAATTTTCACGTTATAGTGCATATGACAATGGGGAATCAACAGAGGGCACAGCTTTACAATATTGTCAACCTCTCCTCGAAATACATTTTCCTGATTGCTCTAAACACATTTTTCGTATTTAATAACTTTCAACATCACACTAGTTTTGGACGATGGAGAACAAAATGAAGAAGCCTGACGTCCTAAGACAACAAAATGAGAATTGGAGAAAGCATTTCGGGAGCCCCAGGAAAACAAAGCAATGGGCTATGACAGAATACAATCTGAGACAATGAAAGTCTTTGGTCCAAATTCAATAGCCAACTGGACTGAGGTAGTAAACAGAATTTATTACACAGGAATTTGACTCCAAGGTCTACTTAAGATCATTATAGTTCTTTTACCAAGTGCAATATAAAAAAATGCAATGAGTATAGGACAATTATATTTATCAGTCACATCATAATGAATCATACTGAGGAGAGCGGTAATGAAAATTGAGTTAAATGCGTGGGAGGACCAGTTTGGATTCAGAAACGGTAAAGGATGATGACTGGAGAGGCAATGATGGAAAATAAAAAAAAAGAGTTGTATATTTGTCTCGTCAACTGGGAAAAGACTGAAATGCATTGATGAGAATTTTAAAAGATGTGGGTAGAGACTGGAAAGATAGATGGTTAATAAGGGAGATAGGTACAAAGCAAAAAGTAACAGACTAGGGAATGAGAGGAGATGAAAGAAATGAACATTGGAAATGGTATAGGGCTAGGGTGCTCACTGTCAGCAAAGCCATTCAACATATAAGGAGAATAAGGTAAGGCCTTAGAGGGTGCAAGAGGCATTGAAATTAGAGTAGAAAGGATAAAAGCTATAAAATATGTGAATGATCAAGCAATGCGGGGGTGGAATCATAAGAGGTGCTGCAGATAATGTTCAGGAGGCAGCAAGGAGTGTGGAATCAAATATAGGAAAGATAAAATTGGCAAGAATAAGCAAGAAGGAAGCACAAGTTAACACATTCTCATGCAGATAAAAGATAGAACAAGTAAAATATTTTGTTTACCTGAGAAGTTTAGGATCGTGGAACAAAAGCTGTACAGAAGAAATGAAGAGGAGGAGGATATTCGTGGGAAAGAGAGTATGTGATGAAAAGGTGAAGCAATCACTAACAGGCAGCAGAAGAATTCAAATTGAGCAGAGAAGAAGAATTGCTGAATGTTACATGTGGAGTATAGTGCTATACAGCAGTGAATGCTGGACATTTAAAGAGAAAGAGAGGAGTTACTTAGACAGTTCTGAAATGTGGCTATGGAGAAGAATGCTTAAGATGAAGTGAACTGACACTTAAGAATGGGGTGAAGTGGATTGACATTTAAGAATGAAGAGAACAGATGAAGATAGAAGATTATTGAAAGGTACCAGAAAGAGAAAATAATCTTGACTGGGACATACATTGTGTATGAATTGTCTGCAACAAGGAATTACAGAGGCAAAAGTGGAAGGAATGAGAGGAAGTGGACTGGAACAGTGGACAACAATAAAACAGGACAAAATACAAACAGTTGGAGGAAGATGCTTGGAATAGGACATGATGGAGGATCTCCAATTGAAATCTATCATAAGACAGATACACCAAAGAACTACTTCCAGGCCTTAGCACTTGTTAACTATCATATTACAACTGCTAATACAGTTGTGGCAGTTGCAACTGCTTTTATTTACTCTTCATTTGATGCTTGTTGTCCTCAGTGTCATCGTAGTGTGTTGCTACACTGGCTGAAAAAATGGCTGTGGATTCTGACACTGAGTACTGCAAACTATGTAACCGAAAGGTGCACAGTTGTGTTTCACAGTACTGTTCGCAACCCCCCAATAATACACAGTTATATGGCCACTGCACTATTGTTTCACTTTCGATAAGCCTCATTATTAGTTTGCGTGCGAATCCTCCTTATACTGCTACAATAGTTTCCTGTTGAACATCTACGAGCAGTAAATGCCTAACTACAAAGTTCACAGTTCTTGAAGAATACACAGGTTCATATGGAGCAGACACTGTCACTATTTTTACACAGGGTCCAATAGTGTAACAATTGTTCCACACTTAATTTGAAGCATTGTTGTTGTTTTTCTAAGCAACACAGATTCCTCATCTAAAACTCTGCCGTGGACTGATTGTCTCGTGACCAAAAACCGGGCCCTTATATATCCTCACAATAATAGTTACTGAAACTTCACATTGTTCGAAGTTAAATTTACAGAAATTGGAATTAAAACTTAACTCATATTAAATTAACTGAATACATTGAAAAACTGGTTCTTTTTAACAGTTTCTCCCACTGCAAGGGTAAAGCTGAATTATGTGTTTAAATCATGAAATTAACAAATATAAGTACACAAACAATACTTTTGACAAAACTGTTAATTACTTTGTAATTAATAAAGGGCTGGCTTTGCTAACATGTTTTCGAATAGAGCCAAATAAATACTTAGTTTACTAGCATTTCATCTTCCAAATGTTTACAATTATTTCAGAATTTACATTTGTTTACCAGGTGTACTGGTATGAAATAAGCGTTTTTTTGTGAAAATGAAACACTAATTTTGAATTGAAAAGTAAAAACATTTTATTCAAAGTACTGACCATTGCTTTCTATACATTTTGACCACCTTTCTGGCAATTTGTGGACACCACACCAATAGAAATGTTCGTCTTTTTAAGCAAACCAATCAGACACCCAATTTTCGACTTCTTCGTAGGAATCGAAGTGTTCCTCAGCCAATGCGTGTCCCATTGATGAATACAAATGGTAGTCGGAAGGGGCCAAGTCTGGTGAATACGGCGGGTGGGGTAGCAGCTCCCAGCCAAGTGTTTTTGATTGTATCCTGAACCAGTTTTGCTTTGTGTGCAGGTGTATTGTTGTGCAAAAAAATTACTTTGCCATGTCTTCTGGCCCATTCTGGTCTTTTTTCAATCAATGCATAGTTCAAACTGATCATTTGTTGTCTGTAGCAATTAGTATTCACAGTTTCACCAGGTTTTAGAAGCACATGATACATCACACCTTTCTGATCCCATCAAACACAGAGCATTGTCTTCTTGCCGAATCAATCTGGTTTTGCAGATGATGTTGACGGTTGTCCCGGATTAACCCATTATTTTTCCCATTTAGGATTCTTAAAGTAAATCCATTTTTCATCACCAGTAACAATTCGATGCAAAATTGATTTTCTTTCATGTCTTTGAAGCAAAATTTGACAAATGGTTTTTCAGTTTTCCATCTTTCATTCAATTCATGTGGCACCCATTTTCCACACTTTTGGATCTTTCCCATAGCTTTCAAACGGCTAGAAATTGTTTGTTATGCAACATTTAGCATTGCTGCCATTTGCCTCTGACTCAAAGTATCATCTTCATCCAATATTGCTCGCAAATCGACACCTTCGAACTTCTTTGGTGGTCTTCCACGTTCTTCATTTCTTACATCAAGATCATTATTTCTGAACCGTTGAAACCATCTTTTGCATGTTGCTTCTGATAGAGCACCATCACCATATGCCTCGACAAGCATTCGATGCGACTCTGCAGCACTTTTTTTTTTTCAAATGAAAACAAAAAATTAATGCTTTCCGCAAATCATCACTTTCTGGTACAAAATTCGACATTGTTAACATGATGAAAACATATGATGTTGTTTGTTCCATGACTTGATGTATACTAAATATCTTTGACAGATGTCATACCAACCAAACAAAGAAAAAAAATTAAGGCTCATTCACAACAAATGTTCCCTATTGACACATTTGTATCTTAACGCACATTTCATACTGGTACACCTGGTATATGTCAACAATAGAATTTAAGTTACGAAAAAATTACTGATTTTGCCCTATGATGAAAGATACTAAATAGTAATAGTCAAAATGAATTATAAAATCAATTACATACATAAAACTAAGCACAAAAGATGATCTGGTGTTATCTTATTTAAAACTGTGGGCCAGCCTTTCTCTTCTATGAAAATGTAGATTGTATTCACGAATGTTAATGGTAATTAGTCAAAATTGAAAAAGAAAGAAAAAAAAAAAAAATGAACTTTAAGGAGGCAGATGGCAAAATGAGGGGAATTAAAATTATCCCAGCTTGCTTTGTCACACAGTGCTTTAAAATCACGTGCAGAGCGGCGCACTGTAATCTCAAAAACAACACTGTGTGGTTAACTTGGCTCTTACATGTAAGCTTACAGCCACTGCCTTTGTCAGAAAGAGAGAAACGCACACCATTCATTTGTACAAGCAAGTGCACACGTGACCGCCAGCTCTGGCAGCTCGGGTATGTGTGAGTTCCTATTAATTGTGCCTGTCTGCAACTTAACGTGTCATCTTTATAGTAAGTAGCAATTTCTTCTCGTACATTGTTGATATTTGTATGTAGAGTTTCCGTTGTAGCTCAGTTAGGTGACTTTGGTCCTCAGAACTCGATGACTAAAGACATAGATAAAAATATTCCTGACATCAAAATTGTATTACAACAGCACATAATGGGACTGGCAACTTATCTATACAGATAGATACCGCACCTGATGAAAACAAAACACTCCACCTAGCAAATACGTACTGGGCCTGTCAAATCACATCATGCCTTACTTACTTATCCGTGGCTTGGGCGTTACTGACCATATGCCTGCTCCACACTCCTACATCGTACCCAGTTGGGAGCCTCCTGCCACGACTCACCTGCTCCTAGTCCCATATCCTCGGTGTCCTTGTCAATAGTGCCCTTCCATCTTGTCCGCGGTTGTCCGAGGTACCTCCTTCCAGCTACAGCTCCCAGAAACACATCATGGGGTATCCTCCCTTCATTCATCCTTGCTGCATGTCCAGCTCAGGTCAGCAGCCTCCTTCTAATCGTATTTATAATGTCAGGCTGTGCATAAAGCTCTTTTAATTCTTGTATGGTTTTTAAAAAAAAAAAAAAAAATTCTCCATTCCCTGTTTGTGAATCTGTCACAGGACCATATATTTTTCGGAGCATTTTTCGTTCAAAGACAAGTAGTTTCTCTTGGTCTGTTCTCCTAAAGGAGAAGCTTTCACAACCGTACATAACCACTGGCATAATCATACTTTGGTAAAGCCTGATCTTAAAACTTCTTGACAGGGATCGTTCCTTCAGCACATCGTGAAGGATAAAGTATGCTCTGTTGCCTTCAATAATTCTTGCATTTATTTCAGTTTCTGCATTTATTTCAGTTTCACAGTGATGCTGATCACTGCAGAGACTACCAAGGTATTTGAAAGTATTTGACCTTTTGAATCGGAGACTGTCCACCATGAGCAGGTCCCCATCTCTCATTGACTCGCTCGGGACCGTGTATTCTGTCTTATCTTCACTGACTTGCAGGCCTGCCCTACTGGCAATCTTGCAGTATGAGCCTGCCATTCTTCTGAGCCCTTCTCTGCTACCGCTGATTAGGATTATATCATCTGTGTATGCCAGTAGAGTCATTGATGTGTTACGAATGGTGGGCTCCATGTGGTTCCCAAGTCGTGCAGCGACCGTAAACCATAAAATTACCAGATATTCCGCAACCAGTCTCAAAATTGTGTTTTATTTATTCACTTTTGCAAATCGATTTCAATTGATTAGCAGCCATCATCGGTGCTTTCAACCAATATGTGCCCTGAGTAGTACTACTGCTGAAGACAGTACTACTGCTCAGGGCACATGGCTGGAAAAAGTGTATAGACACCCCAGGGTGCCATTTTGAAGAACACTAGATGTTTGTACTTTCGTTTTCAATAAATTGTTCTTTACGGATTTATTCGACTTATTTTTTCTGCACGTCCTTGACGTACTGTAGAGCCCCACTTCTACACTTTTGAGAGACTTAAAAGTGTAAAGGGTGCGCGCGCCTGCTGAATAGAGCATCCGTGTGGTTTGTCAAGAAACCTAACCGCCCATTTGTAAACACTACTTCAAGGCCTGTACCATGCCAGCATCATTTTATGTCAATTATTTCAGTTTTTTCTCCACAAACATTGTTTCCTGATGGATGAATCACAGGACAATAACAAGATGGTTAACTCACACTCGTGTGAATTAACTTTTTGAACAAACGAAATTTGATGGGAGTGATAAAAAATGTTTCAAATGGTCGGAAAACATTAATTCCAGGAATGTAAAAGGTGGGTTCTACTATACAGGGTGATTCAAAAAGAATACCACAACTTTAGGAATTTAAAACTCTGCAACGACAAAAGGCAGAGCTAAGCACTATCTGTCGGCGAATTAAGGGAGCTATAAAGTTTCATTTAGTTGTACATTTGTTCGCTTGAGGCGCTGTTGACTAGGCGTCAGCATCAGTTGATGCTAAGATGGTGACCGCTCAACAGAAAGCTTTTTGTGTTATTGAGTACAGCAGAAGTGAATCGACGACAGTTGTTCAGCGTGCATTTCGAACGAAGTATGGTGTTAAACCTCCTGATAGGTGGTGTATTAAACGTTGGTATAAACAGTTTACAGAGAATGGGTGTTTGTGCAAAGGGAAAAGTTCTGGACGGCCGAGAACGAGTGATGAAAATGTAGCACGCATCCAGCAAGCATTTGTTCGCAGCCCAGGAAAATCGACTCGCAGAGCTAGCAGAGAGCTGCAAATTCCACAATCAACTGTATGGAGAGTCCACATTGGCACTTATCTGTCCGTAACTACCTGAACGTCAACTACCCGAGGCGATGGATCGGCCGCCAGGCAGCCCGTGACAGAGCACTTCATCACTGGCCTCCAAGAAGCCCTGATCTTACCCCCTGCGATTTTTTCTTACGGGGGTATGTTAAGGATATGGTGTTTCGGCCACCTCTCCCAGCCACCATTGATGATTTGAAACGAGAAATAACAGCAGCTATCCAAACTGTTACGCCTGATATGCTACAGAGTGTGTGGAACGAGTTGGAGTATCGGGTTGATATTGCTCGAGTGTCTGGAGGGGGCCATATTGAACATCTCTGAACTTGTTTTTGAGTGAAAAAAAACCTTTTTAAGTACTCTTTGTAATGATGTATAACAGAAGGTTATATTATGTTTCTTTCATTAAATACACATTTTTAAAGTTGTGGTATTCTTTTTAAATCACCCTGTATTTTAAACAGGAGTGGTTCTGTAATACTCAGTAGTACATACACTCCCGAAATTACCTATTCACCATTTGATTAAGAAAGAAGAGTAAAGATCAGTCTGAAGGAAGTTGTGAATCTGATTGAGATGTAACACTTTGTTTTCAAAGTGTTTGTTGACAATTATTGCAGTTACATTGTGACTGAGGTTTGGATCTACTTCCAGACTTAAATTAATTTCTATTAAGATTTTCTACTTGGAATTGAATTTTGAGTGCACTAAAGGCAACTAGTTCAAATACATCAGTGAAACAAGTCATTCACATGTTTTTCTTCTTTCTTTTAAGGATCTGTGATATTTTCTTGGGCTACTGGGAATAGTTTTGATGAGCTATAGGATTACCACATCTGACATGTCTTCCAGTTTTGAAGTTCCCCGTATTCTGCTGAGACTGGATCAAAGCTGCTGCGATTGTGTGTGTACTCTTCAGTGAACTAACATGGCTGAATTTGTAGCTTATTTCTCCATGACTGGTGATATAGATTTTGGTGAAACTGTGTCAAGAGATATACAATGGTAAATTATTGCACAAATTCCACATACCTGTAACACTGCTAACACAGTTTTGTGAACAGGTGATTGCCTTCCATAACTAGCTCAGCAGATGACGAAGAGATTGATGAAATGTATGATGAGATAAAAGAAATTATTCAGATAGTGAAGGGAGATGAAAATTTAATAGTCATGGGTGACCGGAACTTGATAGTAGGAAAAGGGAGAGAAGGAATGAAAGAGGAAGCCGCCTGTTAGAATTTTGCACAGAGCATAACTTAATCATAGCCAACACTTACTTCAAGAATCATAAAAGAAGGTTGTATACATGGGAAAATCCTGGAGATACTAGAAGGTATGAGATAGATTATATAATGTTAAGACAGAGATTTAGGAACCAGGTTTTAAATTGTAAGACATTTCCAGGGGCAGATGTGGACTCTGACCACAATCTATTGGTTATGAACTGTAGATTAAAACTGAAGAAACTGCAAAAAGGTAGGAGTTTGAGGAGATGGGACCTGGATAAACTGAAAGAACCAGAGGTTGTAGAGAGCTTCAGGGAGAGCACCAGGGAACAATTGACAAGAATGGGGGAAAGAAATACAGTAGAAGAAGAATGGGTAGCTCTGAGGGATGAAATAGTGAATGTAGCAGAGGGGTTCAAGTAGGTAAAAAGATGAGGGCTAACACAAATCCTTGGGTAACAGAAGAGATATTGAATTTAATTGATGAAAGGAGAAAATATAAAAATGCAATAAATGAAGCGGGCAAAAAGGAATACAAACGTTTCAAAAATGAGATCGACAGGAAGTGCAAAATGGCTAAGCAGGAATGGCTAGAGGACAAATGTAAGGATGTAGAGGCGCATATCACTAGGAGTAAGATAGATACTGCCGACAGGAAAATTAGAGAGACCTTTGGAGAAAGGAGAACCACTTATATGAATATCAGGAGCTCAGATGGAAACCCAGTTCTAAGCAAAGAAGGGAAAGCAGAAAGGTGGAAGGAGTGTATAGAGGGTTTATATAGGGGCGATGTTCTTGAGGACAATATTGTAGAACTGGAGGAGAATGTAGATGAAGGTACAGGAGATATGATACTGTGTGAACAGTTTGACAGAGCACTGAAAGACCTGAGTCGAAACAAGGCCAGGTGTTTACAGATATGAAAATTACTGAACAATCAGTTTAATGAGGCGCGGCAGCAGAATACTAACACAAATTCTTTACAGATGAATGGAAAAACTGGTAGAAGCCGACCTCAGGGAAGATCAGTTTTGATTCCATAGAAATGTTGGAACACGTGAGGCAATATTGACCCTATGACACCGTAGAAAATAGATTAAGGAAAGGCAAACCTATGTTTCTCACATTTGTAGACTTAGAGAAAGCTTTTGACAATGTTGACAGGAAAACTCTTTCAAATTCTGAAGGTGGCAGGGGTCAAATACAGGGAGCAAATTGGTACTTACAATTCGTGCAGAAACCAGATGGCAGAGACTAGGGGGCACAAAAGGGGAGCAGTGGTTGGGAAGGGAGTGTGACAGGTTTGTAGCCTATCCCCAATGCTACTCAATCTGTATATTTAGCAAGCAGTAAAGGAAACAATAGAAAAATTCGGAGTAGGAATTAAAATCCATGGAGAAGAAATAATAACTTTGAGGTTCGCCAATGACATTGTAATTCTTTCAGAGACAGCAAAGGACTTGGAAGAGCAGTTGAATGGAGTTGACAGTGTCTTGAAAGGAGGATATAAGATGAATATCAACAGAAGCAAAACGAGGATAATGGAATGTAGTCTATTAAGTCGGGTGATACTGTGGGAATTAGATTAGGAAATGAGACGCTTAAAGTGGTGAATGAGTTTTGCTATTTGGGGAGCAAAATAACTGATGGTGGTCGAAGTAGAGAGGATATAAAATGTAGACTGGCAATGGCAAGGAAAGCGTTTCTGAAGAAGATAAATTTGTTAACATCAAGTATAGATTTAAGTGTCAGGAAGTCGTTTCTGAAAGTATTTGTGTGGAGTGTGGCCATGTATGGAAGTGAAACGTGGGTGATAAATAGTTTGAACAAGAAGAGAATAGAAGCTTTTGAAACGTGGTGCTACAGAAGAATGCTGAAGATTAGATGGGTAGATCACATAACTAATGAGGAGGTATTGAATAGAATTGGAGAGAAGTTTGTGGCCCAACTTGACCAGAAGAAGGGATCGGTTGGTAGGACATGTTCTGAGGCATCAAGGGATCACCAATTTAGTATTGGAGGGCAGTGTTGAGGGTAAAAATCGTAGAGGGAGACGAAGAGATGAATACACTAAGCAGATTCAGAAGGATGTAGGCTGCAGTAGGTACTGGGAGATGAAGAAGCTTGCACAGGATAGGGTAGTATGGAGAGCGGCATCATACCAGTCTCTGGACTGAAGACCACAGCAACAACAACAACAGGCTGTATTAACCTATTATGATACAAGCAGTGCCGCACAAGGCCTGCTGCCCTGACTATTTGATAAGGGTGCAAACACTGGACCAGCATCCTAGAGTTGGTCGCTCTAGTGTCTTCTGTGTGATCTCCTTTACAGGTGGTCTGCACTCTCACAACCCTTCCAGTGAATCAGTCTTCCATTCACCAGCCCTACATGTACACTATGTGATACGAATGACCTTAAACAAATGTATGCCAAGCAGGTAAATGTGAGATGAGATCTATATCTACATCTATACTCTGCAAATGACTGTGAAGTGTGTGGGAGAGGGTACATCCCATAGTACCAGTTATTAGGGTTTCTGCCCATTCTGTTCACATGTGGAGTGGGGAAAGAATTATTGTTTTAATGTCTCTGTACATGCAGAAGTTATTCTAAATTTATCCTCACAATCCCTATGTGAGCGGCATGTAGGGGGTTATAGTATATTTCTAGAGTTATCGTTTAAAGCCGTTTTTCAAGAACTGCTCACAGATTTTCTTGGGATAGTTTACGTCTGCCAGTTCAATTTCTTCACCATCTCTGTGACACTCTCTCATGGATCAAACAAAGCTGTCACCATATGTGCTGCCCTTCTCTGTATACATTCAGTATGACCTGTCAGTATCATCTGGTACGAGTCTCTCTCATACATAAGCAGTATTCTAGACCCAGTCACACGAGTGATTTGTAGACTAGTTGCACTTTCCCATTATTTTACCAATAAACTGAAGTCTACCACCTGCTTTATGCATGACTGAGCCTATGTGATAATTCCATTTCACGTCCCTACGAAGTGTTACACCCAGGTGTTTGTAGGAGCTGGTCGATCCCAACAGTGACTCATTGATATTAGTCATAAGATATTACATATTTTGTGAAGTTCACAATTTTACATTTCTGAACATTTAAAGCAAGTTTCCAAATTTTGCACAATTTTAAAAATCTCGTCGAGATATGACTGAATATTTATGCAACTTCTTTCAGACAGTACTTCATTATAGATAATGCATAATCCGCAAAATGTCCGAGGCTGCTAATAGTAGTGTCTGCTAGGTTGTTAATATTTACATCTACATGGTTACTCTGCAATTCACACTTAAGTGCCTGGCAGAGGGTTCATCGAACCATTTCGTACTACTTCTCTACCATTTCACTCTCGAATGGTGCGCGCGAAAAAGGAACACCTAAACCTTTCTGTTCGAGCTCTGACTTCTCTTATTTTATTATGATGATCATTTCTCCCTGCGTAGGTGGGTGTCAACAAAATATTTTCACGTTTGGAAGAGAAAGTTGGTGATTGAAATTTTGTAAATAGATCTTGCCGCAAAGAGAACCACCTTTGTTTCAGTGACTGTCACCCCAACTCGCTTATATCAGTGACACTCTCACCCCTATTGCGCGATAACACGAAACGAGCTGCCCTTTTTTGCACTTTTTCAATGTCCTCCGTCAATCCTACCTGGTAAGGATCCCACACCGCGCAGCAATATTTCAGCAGTGGATGGACAAGTGTAATGTGGCTGTCACTTTAGTGGGTTTGTCGAATCTTCTAACTGTTCTGCCAACAAAGTGCAGTCTTTGTTTCGCCTTCCCCACAATATTATCTATATGGTCTTTCCAATTTAAGTTGCTCCTAATAATAATTCCTAGGTATTTAGTCAAATTGACAGCCCTTAGATTTGTGCGATTTATCGTATACCCAAAATTTATCGGATTTCTTTTACTACCCGTGTGGATGACCTCGCACTTTCCTTTGTTTATTGACAATTGCCACCTTTCGTACCATACAGAAATTCTCTCTAGATAATTTTGTAATTGGAGTTGACTGTCTGATGATTTTACTAGACGGTAAATTACAGCATCATCTGCAAACAATCTAGGGGGGCTGCTCAGATTATCACCTAGATCGTTTATGTAAATCAGGAACAGAAGAGGGCCTATGACACTACCTTGCGGAACGCCAGAAATCACTTCTGTTCTACTCGATGATTACCGTCTATCACTACGAACAGTGACCTCCCTGAGAGGAAATCACGAATCCAGTCACACAACTGAGACGATACTCCGTACAAACGCAATTTGATTAATAGTCGCTTGTGAGGAACGGTATCGAGATGAAGAGCGAGGGTCCCGACAAACTTCCCACGGGCACACCCGAGGTTACATCTGATGTGACTCTTCGTCTGAGATAACATACTCTGTCCTCCCTATCGTAAAGTCCTCAGTCCAGCTACAAACAGATCTTTGCATTAATCCAGTTGTACTATCAGGTAAAGCTGTGTACAGAGAATTGCTTAGACGCGTTCTTCTTTGCAGGCCCTGTACGCGTCTAAAATAGTGTCGTACGCGCAAGGCTTCATGCTGCTGCGAGAGGCAGCCAAAGTGCACAACTGGGACCTGAACTACGGAGCCATCGCCCTGATGTGGCGCGGCGGCTGCATCATCAGGAGGTGAGTGTGGAGAGCGGGGCAGTGCGGCTCGACACGCTTACTCGCAAATGTAGGTGGTCTTGTGAAAGTTGTTCGGGGCAGTCTTTTGTTTCTACCTGTAATCTGGGATGGCTCACTGTTTCCTCCCACATTGAGTCACAGAGAAAGTTTGTTCTATTACTTTGTGGGGTAAAGGATGTAGCGATACAGTGATAGTAAGATAAAAATGCCTTGTCACATCGTAAGGGTACTGACAAGGGAACCTCCCCATTGCACCCCCCTCAGATTTAGTTATAAGGTGCCACAGTGGATAGGCCTTGGAAAACTGAACACAGTACAATCGAGAAAACAGGAAGAAGTTGTGTGGAACTATGAAAAAATTAAGCAAAATATACAAACAGAGTAGTCCATTTGCAAGTAGGCAACATCAAGGAGAATGTGAGCTCGAGACCGCCGTGGTCCCGTGGTTAGTGTGAGCGGCTGTGGAATGAGAGGTCCTTGGTTCCAATCTTCCCTGGAGTGAAAAGTTTAATTTTTTATTTTCAGACAATTATTATCTGTCTGTCCATCCGTCTGATGCAAGGTAACTGCTCCGTAGTATGGGGACGCTACACCTAAACAAACATCGAAACACACGACGACAGTCAACTACAGAGAGTATTCCTGCTAACGAGGCTCCCTGGCTGGCAGTTGACTGTTCGCTTCTTTGGACGAGAGTGCATTAAATACGTGAGATGTATTCCGTGGGCAATATGAATCCAGCAAATATAGCTCGAGACTTCACTAATGAGGTCAATGAATATTTTCCGAATTTTTGCGGTGCGGTCGCAAAACACAGACACTAAACTTATTACAGTGAACAAAGACGTCAGTGAACGAACGGACAGATTATAATTTGCCGAAATAAAGAAAGTAAACTTTTCACTCCAGGGAAGACTTGAACCATGGACCTCTCATTCCGCAGCTGCTCACGCTAACCACGGGACCACGGCGCTCCTGAGCCCACTCTATCCTTGATGTTGCCTATCTTGCGCATGGACTACTCAGTTTGTATATTTTGCTTATTTTTTCATAGTTCCACACAACTTCTTCCTGTTTTCTCGATTGATCTGTGTTCAGTTTTTCAGGGCCTATCCACTGTGCCAACTTATAACCAAATCTGAGGGGGGTGCGATGGGGAGGTTCCCTTGTGAGCTGCTGTACGTACTTAGTGACACATTAAGAATTGAGGACTCCTACTGGGGAATAACTTCAATTGGTGGTCTCACAACTCTGACATACAAGGGGCATGTGAAAAGTTTGTGCAAAAATACAAACTACTTACACGTTTGAGGTAAATAATAGGAATTGTCCAAGTCTGCAAAATAGCTATTAGTTGCTCCAATCACCTCCTTGTTTCAATAAAATCTTTGTCCTGCAAGCCATTTCTTCAAATTGGGCAACAAATAGTAGTCCGAGAGAGCCAAGTGTGCAGAATAGGGGGGGATGTGAAAAGAGTTGGAATTCCATTTCCATTAATTATTTTCGACCACAATTGCTGAGGTGTGTGCTGGTGCATTGTTGTGATGGAAAAGGCCTTTTTTAGCGGTCCAATCGCCAGCGTTTTTCTTGCAGCTCAGTTTTTAAATGGTCCAATAACAATGAATAATATGCATCTGTAATAGTTTTAACCTTTTCCAGATAGTGGATGAGGGTTATCCCTTGCGAATCCCAAAAGACAGTCGGCATAACTTTTCTGGCCAAAGGAATGGTCTTCGCCTTTTTTGGTGCAGATTCTCCCTTGGTAACCCAATGTTTAGATTGTCCTTTGGTCTCAGGAGTATAGTAATGTATCCATGTTTCATCCACAGTGACGAAACGACGCTTAAAGTCCTGCGGATTCTTCCTGAACAGCTGCAAACCATCCTTGCAACACTTCACACTATTCCATTTTTGGTCAAGCGTGAGCAATCGCGGAACCCATCTTGCAGGTAGTTTTTTCATGTCCAAATGTTTATGCAAAATATTATGTACCCATTCATTTGAGAGGCCCACAGGCCTAGCAAGCTCACGCACCTTAACTCTTCCGTCATCCATCACCATATCATGGATTTTATCAATGATTTCTAGACTCGTAACTTCCACAGGGTGTCCAGAATGTCCAGCTTCACTTGTGCCCATATGGCCACTCTGAAAATTTTGAAACCACTTATAAACTGTTCTAATCGAAGGTGCAGAGTCACCGTAATGTTTATCAAGCTTCTCTTTAGTCTCCTGAGGCCTTTTGCCTTTCATAAAGTCATGTTTAATCACCATACAGAATTATTTTTTGTCCATTTTTTGACAATCGCTAGACTTCCTTGATTCGCACGAATGCCAAACGCAATGAAATAGACCAATATGGCTGAAACATGGTGTGGGTTCTTTCCAAAGATGTTAGTAACTAAACATGACCTTGATCCGTGCCGGTGGTGCCATCTCTCGGACTTTGCACGGACTTTTTAAACGCCCCTCGTACACGATATCACTTATTTAAGTTGGATATATTCTCACTTTTATTCGTGTAAAAACACACTTCACTGATTACCAGGTCACAAACAGTCCTCTTTACATTATTAATTGTTCGACAGTTAGCATATAATGATTAACTGTGTTCTGACCGTTCAGTTTCCTTCATGCGTGTACTACAAGTAGTTACTTATTGCTTAAACTGATTTTTGGACAGTAGCATTGGCTCCTGTACAGATTACCATCTTCAAGTCAGACTGATGCCATTGACTGTGCACCAGAAAATGTAGCAACTATTTTTGACAAAATTTGTGTCAGTTATTTTGCAAAACTCACATCTATTATTGCTAAAATTTGCATCTCCTAATTTTTTTTAAATGATTAGACAGATTTAGAAGGTTGTCACATTACATAGGTGAAGGCAAACAGACTGTTCAAGCTGTAGCATTTCCCCATCAGTGAACTGAATGTCTCTCTAATATAAGGTGTTTCTGAACATTATCTGTCTTTTTGTGCCCGGTTCCAGGATTACAAAGTTGGCAGGATATAATTCGTAAGGGTGCAAACTGTGCTTCTGATTTACAGCACTTGAGATAGAGCTGACAAGGCACTTCGCATAGCACTAGAACTGAAAGTAATATTTTAAAGCTAGTGGAGCAATTTTGGCGCAGTAAAAAATGTGGCAGATTTTGCTTTCCAGTCTCTATAGAGGCAGATGACCATGAATGTAAACAAACAAGAATTTTGACCGTCATAGGAGTGGTGTGGGGGAATGAGCCCCGGCTTCCTGTAACAGGGCATCCGCCTACATCCATGTTCTGTGAAAACAGAACTGAGACTGTTACAGGAATCGCCAATCTCTTCTGGTGTTGTAATGGTCGTAATTGGGATCTGTTTTGGACCGGGAGTTGTCACTTCACTCTTGTCAAAATAATAAAAGAAAACGACGAGCGACACATTACACGAAGCATTTGGGAAAGGCTGCTGTGTAATTGCTTGTTGATGTTGGCAAAGTATTATTAACAACATTGTTCAGGTTCAACCGATGCAACCACAGTGCAAAACAGTCGCCAGCTAATTTGTCACTTTAAGTGTTCGCATTATACCAAGTTTGAACTTTAGCTAATAAACAAATATGCGAGTGTTTCTTTGTTAAAAATGCTAGATCACATGACAGAGTATTACGTTGCATTATGTGGCATGTATCTTAAAGACTGTTAGACTGCCAACAATTGGTGTTTGCCTGTTGCCAACCTTAGCTACTAAGCAAAATGTGCTGTAGCATTGTAGTGGTGGTGGTGGTGGTGGTGGTGGTGGTTGTGGGGGTGAATACTAACATCATATCCCATCATCTCTCCTCCCCCTGCAATACTCCAGAAGCTAGGTGGCGATTTTGTGCTTACGCTTCCAGCTTCCCCTGCAAAAGGGCCACGTTTTATTGCGCATGTCGTGGTATGTGACAGTGAGGCACTATCGGACACTGCTCGTTATAAAACAGGCGACTGCTGCTCTAAACACATTTACATATTAAATAACTTTTAAACGAGAGTACTTTTTGGCTATGATACTCCACCTACTAAACTAGTGCTTTACAATTACCTGCAGAGTGGCACATTATAACGGCAAAACAAGTACTTCAGAGCCAACTTGGCTTAGTTAATGGATGATTTTTGGCACATAATGAAGCAGACAAATGGAAACATTTGTGCTTCAAATGACTTCATACTGTTGTTGCAACTGATTATCATCACTGACAATTTAACTTTACAGAGGGATAGTGAACCTGTTTCATACAAAATACTCTGCCTCCCAAATACATACTGAGTCCATCAATCGTGCTACCATGTCAGATACTTGTGTGCGAGCTATTTATAAAAATTTTAACTTCGCAGAAGCATACGTCAGTGTTAGTATGTAACAACTACACTGTGTGATCAAAAGTATCTGGACACCCACAGAAACCTATATTTTTCATATTAGGTGCATTGTGCTGCCATCTACTGCCAGGTACTCTGTATCAGCAACCTCAGTAGTCATTAGGCATCGTGAGAGAGCAGAATGAGGCACTCTGCAGAACTCTCAGACTTCGAAGGTGGTCAGGTGATTGGGTGCCACTTGTGTCATACATCTGTACTCGAGATTTCCACACTCCTAAATATCCCTAGTTCCGCTGTTGCCGGTGTGATAGTTAAATGGAAACGTGAAGGGACATGTACAGCACAAAAGCGTACAGGCCGACCTAGTCTGTTGAATGACAGACCACCGACAGTTGAAGAGGGTCATAATTTGTAATTGGCAGGCATCTGTCCGTACCATCACACAGGAATTCCAAACTGCATTGGGATCCACTGCAAGCACTATGACAGTTAGGCAGGAGGCGAAAAAACTTGGATTTCACGGTCGAGCGGCTGCTCATAAGTGACACAACACGCTGGTAAATGCCAAATGACGCCTCGCTTGGTGTAGGGAGCGTAAACATTGGAGGATCGAACAATGGAAAAACATTGTGTGGAGTGAGTAATTACGGTACATAATGTGGCGATCCGATGGCAGGGTGTGGGTGAATTCTCAGTGAACGCCATCTGCCAGCGTGGGTAGTGCCAACCGTAACATTCGGAGGAGGTGGTGTTACGGCGTGGTCATGTTTCTCATGGAGGGGGCTTGCACCCCTTGTTGTTTTGCGTGGCACTATCACAGTACAGGCCTACATTGATGTTTTAAGCACCTTCTTACTTCCAACTGTTGAAGATCAATTCGGGGATGGCGGTTGCATCTTTCAATGCGATCAATCAACTGTTCATAACGCACGACCTGTGGCAGAGTGGTTGCCCAACAATAGCATCCCTGTAATGGACTAGTCCGCACAGAGTCCTGACCTGATGTTTTGGAATGCCAACTTCGTGCCAGGGCTCACTGACCGACATCGATACCTCTCCTCAGTGCAGCATTCCGTGAACAATGGGCTGCTATTCCCCAAGAAACCTTCAAACACCTGATTGTGTATATGCATGTGAGTGGAAGCTGTCATCTAGGCTAAGGGTGTGCCAACACCATACTCAAGCATTACCAATGGAGGGCGCCACGAATTTGTAAGTCACTTTCAGCCAGGTGTCCGGATTCTTTTGATCACATAGTGAATTTGTAAATATTGAAAAATGGCAAATAAATTACATCAGTGCTTGTCAATTTGCAAAAATAGTTTTTCTCTTGATGATTTACATGTAAACTCAATGTAGTGTTAAAATTTTTATGTAGATTTTACATTATTCTTTTCAGTGTTGCATATGTCTCTCAGATATTGAAAAGTTATTGAAACTCTGCAAGTCTTTTATTTACAAACAACTATTAATGAAATTTAAAATGTCTTAAGAACTGATATTAACCCAAAAGAAATGTTAAAAAAAGTCAAACATTTAATTGACTGTGATGAAATTAAATGTTGTCTACGAGTAAAATGATGCAAAAATACATGTGTATAAGATTTTACTCAACTGAAATTGTTGTCTTCAGTTAAAAGTCCAGATTAAGTTATATCACAGTGTGCATTTACTCTGAACCACTCCTGACCAGTCTTCTGCACTTTACCCCCAGCGTCTTCCTGGGTAACATAAAGGCGGCGTTCGACAAGAACCCGTCGCTGCCGAACCTGCTGTTGGACGACTTCTTCAAGAGCGCAGTAGAGCGGTGCCAGAACTCGTGGCGCGATGTGGTGTCGGCGGCGGTGCAGCTGGGCATCCCGACTCCCACCTTCAGCACGGCACTCGCCTTCTACGATGGCTACCGCAGCCCGCGCCTGCCGGCCAACCTCATCCAGGTGAGGGGTCCAAGTGTCTGGTTGTTGAGGTTGCTTTTTTTTGTGTTTGTACATGCGTATTTATTCCTGTGTATTCTCTCTCTCTCTCTCTCTCTCTCTCTCTCTCTCTCTCTCTCTCTCTTGTGTGTGTGTGTGTGTGTGTGTGTGTGTGTGTGTGTGTGTGTGTGTGTCAAGCAATATTAATTTTTGTGTGTTCTGTTTTCTTGGCAAATTTCATTGCCGAAATCCTCTTCACTTATACCAGTCATCACTCAACATTTCAATGAGTTTTCTACTCGTCTCCAGGTGAAGTGATAAGAAGGAAACTCATTGAAACCTTACGACAATCTAACTTGGCTGATAACCCAGGAAGATTTCACTAAACTTGATGACTTTAGTATTTTTGTGGTTGAGTCCACAGTGACTGTCACCGACGGGGGTGGCACAACAGCACACGGGACTCGCATTCAGGAGGACAATGGTTGAAATCCCTGTCCAGCCACCTAGATTTAGGTTTCCCAATCCCCCCCACCCCTCCGTCATGAACAGTTTAATTTTTTTCCAAGCTGTCGGCATTTGCGCCAAAGATTTCTGTCAGGTGAACATTAGTGTTAGCCCCCACGGCAATTTTTGTGTTTGAAGGCAAGTGCTTTGTTGAGAATGGCACTGAAGCAGTTGACCAGTTTCACCTATGCTGAAAATATTGTTCATTTAGTATTGCTGTGTAAGTTACTGTAATCTGCCATTCACTAACAATTTTTATATCTACACCACTTCCTTTGCCCCATACTGTTTTGTAACACACATTGTAGTGTTCTTCGAACCTATCAATCCTCCTGCTATATGTGGAGAAGTCATAGATTCCTAGCACCTTGGCCATTGCCTTTTCGGGCAACATCGTGCCATTCACTTGCTGTATGAATCCAGATCTGTGTAATTTCTCTCTCTTCTTTTTTTTAATTTGGCCCCATTACTTCCAAAATGTAAGGATGTAGAGGCCTATCTCACTAGGGTAAGATAGATACTGCCTACAGGAAAATTAGAGAGACCTTTGGAGATAAGAGAACGACTTGTATGAACATCAAGAACTCAGATGGAAACCCAGTTCTAAGCAAAGAAGGGAAAGCAGAAAGGTGGAAGGAGTATATAGAGGGTCTATACACGGGCGATGTACTTGAGGACAATATTATGGAAGTGGAAGAGGATGTAGATGAAGATGAAATGGGAGATGCGATACTGCATGAAGAGTTTGACAGAGCACTGAAAGACCTGAGTCGAAACAAGGCCCCCGGAGTAGACAACATTCCATTGGAACTACTGACGGCCTTCGGAGAGCCAGTCCTGACAAAACTCTACCATCTGGTGAGCAAGATGTATGAAACAGGCGAAATACCCTCAGACTTCAAGAATATAATAATTCCAATCCCAAAGAAAGCAGGTGTTGACAGATGTGAAAATTACCGAACTATCAGTTTAATAAGTCACAGCTGCAAAATACTAACACGAATTATTTACAGACGAATGGAAAAACTAGTAGAAGCCAACCTCGGGGAAGATCAGTTTGGATTCCGTAGAAACACTGGAACACGTGAGGCAATACTGACCTTACGACTTATCTTAGAAGAAAGATTAAGGAAAGGCAAACCTACGTTTCTAGCATTTGTAGACTTAGAGAAAGCTTTTGACAATGTTGACTGGAATACTCTCTTTCAAATTCTAAAGGTGGCAGGGGTAAAATACAAGGAGCGAAAGGCTATTTACAATTTGTACAGAAACCAAATGGCAGTTATGAGAGTCGAGGGACACGAAAGGGAAGCAGTGGTTGGGAAGGGAGTAAGACAGGGTTGTAGCCTCTCCCCGATGTTGTTCAATCTGTATATTGAGCAAGCAGTAAAGGAAACAAAAGAAAAATTTGGAGTAGGTATTAAAATTCATGGAGAAGAAATAAAAACTTTGAGGTTCGCCGATGACATTGTAATTCTGTCAGAGACAGCAAAGGACTTGGAAGAGCAGTTGAATGGAATGGACAGTGTCTTGAAAGGAGGATATAAGATGAACATCAACAAAAGCAAAACATGGATAATGGAATGTAGTCTAATTAAGTCGGGTGATGCTGAGGGAATTAGATTAGGAAATGAGGCACTTAAAGTAGTAAAGGAGTTTTGCTATTTGGGGAGCAAAATAACTGATGATGGTCGAAGTAGAGAGGATATAAAATGTAGGCTGGCAATAGCAAGGAAAGCGTTTCTGAAGAAGAGAAATTTGTTAACATCGAGTATAGATTTAAGTGTCAGGAAGTCTTTTCTGAAAGTATTCGTATGGAGTGTAGCCATGTATGGAAGTGAAACATGGACGATAACTAGTTTGGACAAGAAGAGAATAGAAGCTTTCGAAATGTGGTGCTACAGAAAAATGCTGAAGATTAGATGGGTAGATCACATAACTAATGAGGAAGTATTGAATAGGATTGGGGAGAAGAGAAGTTTGTGGCACAACTTGACCAGAAGAAGGGATTGGTTGGTAGGACATGTTCTGAGGCATCAAGGGATCACCAATTTAGTATTGGAGGGCAGCGTGGAGGGTAAAAATCGTAGAGGGAGACCAAGAGATGAATACACTAAGCAGATTCAGAAGGATGTAGGTTGCAGTAGGTACTGGGAGATGAAGAAGCTTGCACAGGATAGAGTAGCATGGAGAGCTGCATCAAACCAGTCTCAGGACTGAAGACTGCAACAACAACTTCCAAAATAGTCTTTGTTTTTAATGACGGTGTTCAGCAAGACACAGGTATTCCTATACTCTGTGCTAATGCAATATGTGACCTGTGACGAACTTCAACTCCTTTGGGAATTTTTACTTTCTGTTCCATTGTAAGGGTTTTCCTGTCCCTCCAAACCACTGAATTGCATGGCAGAGGGTATTTAGTGTCTGACCACATGTCATGTGTAAGGAATATTGCTATCTTCGATGTCATCATGTATCTGTATTATCTACCTCAGTTATTGCTGGGTTCTGCATCTTCTCTGGAGCCGGGTGTGCTTTTTCTCTGAGGCAGTGTTATGGTGCTGTATAATGAAAACAGTGCCTCAGTGTCAGCACTTGTGCGCCGTTTCGGAGTATGCAGGAAGAATTTCTGGGAGCCTCTGGAAGGAACAGCTGTACACAGCTGTGTGGAGGATAAGTAGTAGGAAGAATTGGTAGAAAGTGCAACTAATAGTAGTTGAAAGTGGTACGTCAATTTGTAGGAGAAATGTATTTCAGTAATTCAATTATTTCATGGAAAGCCAAGCAGGATTAGTTAAGAGATTTACGTTTGATATGGTGTTGTGTTTGAGAATCAGTAATTGCTTTGGAGAAGCATGTGAATAGTAGAATGTAAAAGGAAAAAGTTTCTGTGATCAGTGATTTCCTGTTTAATTAATGTGGGGAAACAATGTAGCAATGACTACTTCGCTGTGGATGTGAATCGGACGTAACTGTTAATATTAGGTGGGATGAGTGTATGCATTATGGAAGTGTGTTGCAAGGTAAAGGGACAATAAAACAAAGTAATTTTACTTGTACTGTTACTACTTCAAATTGAAATTTGACTCTTTAGTTGAATAACTTTATACTTGAAATGTACAATAGATACATATTCACTTTTATGTCTTAACTAAGTGTGTTTTCTACGCAGAGTTTCCATACTTGAGTCAGACAGTCTGATAGCTGCGCAAAATTAACCTAAAAATAGACACGAAAATACATTAATAAAGAGCAGTGGAGCTTTACACATGGTTTTCTCCTGTTCCATTCATGCATCATTCATGCATGGGCCACAGGAAGAATGACTGTTTAAACGTACGTGTGTGTGTGTGTGTGTGTGTGTGTGTGTGTGTGTGTGTGTGTGTGTGTGCGCGCGCGCGCACTTTAATTAATCTCATCTTGTATTTGCAGTGCCTATGTGAGTGACACAAGAAGCTATAGTATACTCCTAGATTTGTCACTTAAAGACGATTCTTGAAACTTTGTAAGTAGGCTTTCTCAAGATAGATAGTGTCTGTCTTAAAAAAAGTGTCTGCCAGTTCAGTTTTTTCAGAATCTCTGTAACACTCTAGCACAGATCAAACAAACCTGTGAACATTTTATTTGTGCAGCCCTTGTCTGTATACACTCAATATCCCCTGTTTCTCCTATCTGGTCTGCACACAGGTGAGCAATATTCTAGAACTAGTTTCACAAGTGATTTGTAAGCTATCTCCTTTGTAGTGTGATTACACTTGTCCAATATTCTACCAATAAATCAATGTCTGCGTCCTGCTTTACCTACAACTGAGTGTGTGTGATCATTCCGTTCCATGTCCCTACAAAATGTGACACCTTGGCATTTGTATGAGTTGTCTGATTCCAACTCTGACATGTTGATTTACGATTTTTAGTTGAGAAGTGCCAATTTCGTGTTTCTAAACATTTAAAGCAAATTGTCAGTCTTTGCATCATGTGGAAATCTTACCAAGATTGAACTCAGTATTTGCACAGCTTTTTTTCCTGTACAGTATTTCATTATATAGATAACTACAGAATTTTTACCAATCAGTTAATCGCAGTTCATCATGAACTAATCTGTGAGTAACCTTGGTATAACACAGGTTTCCCATTTAGTTAATCTAGGTTCATTTTTATGGTAATCTAAGGCTTACTGCTTTATGCAGTTGGCCACCAATAATAATACGGAGACCAGATAAAAATGATACTGACATTTTGACTGAGAGCATATATAATTGTTGTAAAATATGAGGGTAATCCCAAAAGTAAGGTTCCTATTTTTTTTTATACGAGGTGCATTCAAGTTCTAAGGCCTCCGATTTTTTTTCTAATTAACTACTCACCCGAAATCGATGAAACTGGCATTACTTCTCAACGTAATCGCCCTGCAGACGTACACATTTTTCACAACGCTGATGCCACGATTCCATGGCAGCGGCGTAGGCTTCTTTAGGAGTCTGTTTTGACCACTGGAAAATCGCTGAGGGTATAGCAGCACGGCTGGTGAATGTGCGGCCACGGAGAGTGTCTTTCATTGTTGGAAAAAGCCAAAAGTCACTAGGAGCCAGGTCAGGTGAGTAGGGAGCATGAGGAATCACTTCAAAGTTGTTATCACGAAGAAACTGTTGCGTAACGTTAGCTCGATGTGCGGGTGCGTTGTCTCGGTGAAACAGCACACGCGCAGCCCTTCCCGGACGTTTTTGTTGCAGTGCAGGAAGGAATTTGTTCTTCAAAACATTTTCGTAGGATGCACCTGTTACCGTAGTGCCTTTTGGAACGCAATGGGTAAGGATTACGCCCTCGCTGTCCCAGAACATGGACAACATCATTTTTTCAGCACTGGCGGTTACCCGAAATTTTTTTGGTGGCGGTGAATCTGTGCGCTTCCATTGAGCTGACTGGCACTTTGTTTCTGGATTGAAAAATGGCATCCACGTCTCATCTATTGTCACAACCGACGAAAAGTAAGTCCCATTCGTGCTGTCGTTGCCCGTCAACATTGCTCGGCAACCTGCCACACGGGCAGCCGTGTGGTCGTCCGTCAGCATTCGTGGCACCCACCTGGATGACACTTTTCGCATTTTCAGGTCATCATGCAGGATTGTGTGCACAGAACCGAGAGAAATGCCAACTCTGGAGGCGATCTGTTCAACAGTCATTCGACGATCCCCCAAAACAATTCTCTCCACTTTCTCGATCGTGTCGTCAGACCGGCTTGTGCGAGCCCGAGGTTATTTCGGTTTGTTGTCACACGATGTTCTGCCTTCATTAAACTGTTGCACCCACGAACGCACTTTCGACACATCCATAACTCCATCACCACATGTCTCCTTACTGACGATTAATTTCAATTGGTTTCACACCACACAAATTCAGAAAACGAATGATTGCACGCTGTTCAAGTAAGGAAAACGTCGCCATTTTAAGTATTTAAAACAGTTCTCATTCTCGCCGCTGGCGGTAAAATTCCATCTGCCGTACGGTGCTGCCATCTCTGGGATGTATTGACAATGAACGCGGCCTCATTTTAAAACAATGCGTATGTTTCTATCTCTTTCCAGTCCAGAGAAAAAAAATCGGAGGCCTTAGAACTTGAATGCACCTCTTAAGTACATAGACCGGTTTTTCTACAGTGGTTTACATCAGTTTACAGCGTGAACATTTAGCTATTTTTCGACATAATCACCATGTCTGTCGGTGAATTTTTGTAGACACTGTGACAGATTTTGTATGCCTGTGTCGTACCAGCTCGCTGCCATGCTGTTCAGAAGGTTTTGGACCTCTTCCCACCTCGTCGTCGGAGCTGAATCACTGGGATCACAATTAATGCTGACTGAAAAAACCCAAACGGGCGATTCAGAACCGGAGAAGAGGAATGTTGAGCAAGGGCGTACACATTCTCCGTGACAACGCTCGCCCCCACATCTCTCGGCAAACCGTTGCTGTCCTGCAACAGTTTGAGTGGAACACAATCACCCACCCACCCTATAGTCCTGACTTGGCGCCCAGTGACCATCACCTGCTCCTCAAGTTAAAAGAACATTTGGCCGTAAAGCGATTCAGCTCTGACGACTTTCTGAACAGCATGGCGGCGAGCTGGTACGACATAGGCATACAAAAACTGCCACAGCGTTTACAAAAATGTGTCAACAGTAATGGTGATTATGTCGAAAAATAGCTAATTGTTAAGCTGTAAACTGATGTAAACCATTGTAGAAATAAACAGGTCTACAGACCTATAAAAATGAGAGACCTTACTTTTGGGATTACCCTCGTAATTTACACGTATAGAGATTGTGTTTCCAATGGGACTCCTGTGTAAATTAGTGACTAAAACAAACTTGGTGTCGATGTCGTTTGCAGGCTCAGCGGGACTACTTCGGTGCGCACACATACGAGCTGGTGAATCAACCCGGAAAGTTCATCCACACCAACTGGACGGGCCACGGCGGGAACGTCTCTGCCAGCACCTACCAGGCGTGAGGAGGGACCTTCACAGTTCCCGACAGCTGCATTCACTGACAGGGCAGTGATACGGATGTCTGCTGAAAACTTTCCAAACCGAAATGGGACTAATCGAGTGAAGTGTGGTTGTGGATGCTTGCGCTCTCTGGTGATGTCGACTTCTGAAACTGGCGTGCTTCCGTTTGCCGGCTGTCGTAGGGTGAAGGTTTAAATTAGCACGGTTTTATTGTACTCTAAACAGTTTATTTAATTTTAATGCAGTGGTGTCAGTGCTGGCTGAAAGAGGCTGTTTTGGTTTCTCCGTCTGTCATTCTTTGTCTGTTCCTCTGATAGAAAACAAATCATTGTACAGGTATGAGATGTCTCGTGGAATGGCTGTGTTAGCATTGTAACATCTGAGAATGATCTTGAGGTGGGCTATTATTATGGTGCTGTTTTTAAACTCAGTTGTGTAGCAATTTTACTAAAGTCTACGCCATTTTTAGCAAGCTTCTCTCAGAATCCTGGCCATAAGCTTGTAAACAGATAATGAGAATATATTTTGGAAGTAGGGAGCTGCTTTAGAAGTGGAATGGGAATATGGTGGCATCATTAATGTCAAATTACTTCATGAGGTGTCCATGATGATGAATATACTAGTAGCATAACCTTGAGGAAAGCAGCAGCTAATCAATTTTATTCAGTATGGGGAACAAGGTTTTCAAATTATTTGGCATATTTCAGTTCCTCTAGAAAGTGTTTTCATATGTTTCTTACAGTTAGGGCTTACCTCCAGTTTCCATTTGTTACATTTTGAACCTTTGTATTCAGCCTCAGTGATGGTGAATTTTGATGATTTTTGTGAAAAGAAGGAAATTACTGTGATGTTATTACAGGAGAGAGCAAATTGAATTTTTATAGGTAATTTAAAGTTCAGAGGGAGTCCATACCCTTATACTTACTATTATTTTTCAATGTCAGATGGTGAGCCAGTATTCAGTTAACTGATGTGCCTTAATGTTATCTAATAAGATTACTGTTACATTTAGTGTAGTCAGAGAAAGTTGAACGTGTCAGTGTGTGGTGAAATATTTATGTAAGCAAGTGAAATGTGAGTCTTTGATATGAAAAAAAGAAATGTAATAATTTGTGGAAGCATATTTTATACTGTTTGAAAAAATGTGAGCTTATAATATTGTATCCAGGTTCATTAATTATGTGCCATGCTAATGTGTTGCTTATATTGATATTTTTGGATTCTGTAATTTTCTGTTTTTCAGAATGTGGCCTATAGCTATTGTTATAATGAATTCATGCATTCCAGTCCTCCATTTATTTTTGAGAGCATTTTATATTTTTTTCCCTTCTGAGCATTAGAATTTCCTGATGGTGGGATCAGACCTGTAATGAGGGTTTGTACTGTATAGCAGGTGGCCACGGGTTGGACACCTTTATTTTTTGCTTTATGTGATATTAACAATAAAATTTACTCCAGAGAAGCAATCTGATTACTTGAATCCTTCTATCACACCCTTCTATCTTACTGAAATTGTCCAGTTCACACACTGCAATCAGGCAGCAGACGGTGTTGTTGTTGTTGTTGTTGTTGTTGTTGTTGTCGTCGACGCCCCCCCCCCCCCCCCCCCAATGGGGTACAACTTGACTCTTCTCCTGGTATCCAGTGGTATTTGTGAGTTTCTCTGCCCAAGGTACCACTGTGGGTGTGCAGTCTGTGTGTTTATTTCTAAGGCATTATTTGGCCAACGTCTAGTTGTTACTTCCAGGGAATACTAAATACTTAACTATTCATCTGCCTTACAAAGTGATTCTCTGTCTCTCTCCCCCACCCCCTCTCCCTCGTCCTCCCTACTCAAATTACAGACTTAACGACCATTCTTACTAAGAAGCAGCCACTGTGGAAAAAAACAGAATTTTTCTTCGAAGAATGGCATTATTTCACAAAGCTGTATTTTAAATTATCTTATGTGCAGTACTAGTTTCCCCCTATCCAACGCATGTGTAGTAAAAGATGTGGATACATAATTCTCGCCTTATCAAAAGTCAGGTGTTGTGCAGATTTGTGGACAGCATGGACATCAACAGTCCTCATCTTGTAATGTTTACTACAAAACACAGTGTGTACACTTGTTTATCTAACTGTCAGCATATAGTGTGACTTGTTGTAAATGTTAAAAAATAAGGACCATTAATGACCATTCTGTGCACAAATATCCAGGGCATACGATGTTTTTTTTACGATGTATAGATGTCAGTTACTATAGCTGCACTTCAGAATAGGCAGCGTCTGAATTTATTGGTGCAAATAAAATAATTTAAACACAGCCTGGAGGAGTAATGTCCTTCTTTAAATTTATTGATACTGTGGGTCCCAGCCAGAAGAAATTCCTCAGAATTTTCATCGCTGTGATGTTTAACTAGTCTAGCTAATTATGCTGATATATCTAAAAACAAAGATGATGTAACTTACCAAACGAAAGCGTTGGTATGTTGATAGAGACACAACACACACACACACACACACACACACACACACACACACACACACACACACAAAATTCAAGCTTTCGCAACACACGGTTGCTTCATCAGGAAAGAGGGAAGGAGAGGGAAAGACGAAAGGATGTGGGTTTTAAGGGAGAGGGTAAGGAGTCATTCATATTCGTTTCACTTTGTATTCACGTTCTCCTTTTTACCGTAGATATATTTTTCCCACGTGGAATGTTTCCCTCGGTTGTATTCATTTCATTAATTATGCTGATACATTTTTAATTTTTTTTTTTCATCTATGTTGCATTCTTCTCATTGGACCTATTTAACATCTCTCTCTCTCTCTCTCTCTCTCTCTCTCTCTCTCTCTCTCTCTCTCTCTCTCTCTCTCTCCCCCTCTCCCTCTCCCCCCCCCTCCCTCTCCTCCCCCCTCCTCCCCCCCCTCCTCCTCCTCCTCCTCCTCCTCCTCCAGCATGAGAATCAATCCTTATCAAAGTGCAATAAAATATGTTAACATGGTAGTGCATTAAAACCACAATATGTATCAGCTTTATGATACCTGAACTGAACTGCAAAAGCGAAGCTAAGCTTGACACTACCTGTGATTGCACAAGTGGTAGGAGTATAAATGTTGGTGTCAAAAATTCTGTGGCACAAAAAATAAAACCACAAAGCTGTTACAAAAAAATTTTGTTCTAGTGTCATACATTTGCATATTAAAAACATGGTTGAATTTCTCTTCCAGAAAATGGAGGTTTCTTCATTTCTTATCAATCCGCAGAATTTCCAAGCCTTTGTCTATACTGTATAAGGGGTAGCTTGTTTCATACTTATGGTGACTTGTAATTCCTCAATTTGACAACATGTTTAATTGAATCTGACTGAAAAGGTTCTTCCTGTCTTGTATAGTGTAAGGGGCATTCAAATGAAACCTGGTCACTAGTGTAAAGTAACAGTAATGATTTTACTAACTCAACAATGTAGTTATACACAGTACACTTACTCAAAAATAGTCACCAAAACTGTTGGCACGTTTATCCCATTGTGACACTAGCCAGTAGAGTCCATCCGTGAAGTAGTTAGTAGGCTGCTGTTGGATCCAGTTCTGGACTCAGTCACAGACTTAGTCGTCCACTGCGAATCGATGTCCACGAATAGCTTGTTTTAGAGGTCCAAACACACAAAAGTGACACAGTGAAAGGCCGGGACTGTACAGTGGATGTTCCAGCATTTCCTACCGAAACCGCTGCAATGTTGTATTCACTGCATCGACCGTGTGTGGGTGGGCATTATCGCGCAGTAGGATAATGCCATTGGGCAATGTGCCTCGGTGTTTAGCCTCGATGGCTGATCTAAGGTTCTGTAAAGTGCCTCGATAACGCAGGACGTTGATGGTTGTTCCCTGTTCCAGGAACTCGACAAGCAGTGGGCCCTTCTGGCCAAAAAAGGACATCCTGACCTTACCAGAACTGGTGTGCCCGGTCTTAGATTTCTTTTGAGGTTGTGAAGTCGCATGTTCCCACTGCTTGCTCTGACACTTGCTTTCCGGATCAAAATGGCGACACCACGTTTCGTCACGTGTGACGATATACAACGGAAAGCTGCATTCCTCCTCATGATGATGTTGCAGACGACTAAAAGACAGCACCATTCAAATACTGCACTGTTTGGCAGACAGTTGATGGGGAACCCACCACGCACAGATTTTTCGAAAGTTCAAGTGTCGACACATTATGGCGTGGGTGGTGCCCACGCTAATACACAGTAACCGATGGATCTCTTCCACGGTGATTCTGCAGTTGTGCGAGACTAAAGCATTCACTTCTGCAAACGTTTCTGGTGTGATGATGCGGTGAGCCCGTCCGGGAGGAGTATCGTCTTCCTGTGACTCTCACCCCTCGAGGAATTGTTATCGCCATTCAACAACACTTAAATGACTCAGACTGTACTTACTGTGCACAGCCTAATACATTTCACGGCCTCCAACTCCCTCTGCTCCCAAAAATCGAATCGCTCCCTGTTGTTCCTGCTTACTCGCCTGCACATTTGGTAGTGGACGATAACTTGTGTGACCACATTCTCTTCAGCGTGAAACCAAACTGGCGCTATGCAGCATCAAACGGTGTGCACTTGTCAGTCTCTCTACCAACAGGTTGTGCAATTATGTGGTGCCACTTCACATGTAAGGCAGAGGTAGATGCACTGACCAGGTTTCATTTGAATGAACCTCATATATTGCACTGCATTTTATATACTTCCAACCTTTTAAATTTGTTCGTCTTGTCACCAACATCAAGTTTAAGGACATACCTCACTAAACTATTTGCCTCGAACAGTACTTTGATGTCAAGTGTTTGAATGCAAATGGTTATTACTGGCAATGTACAGGGTGATTCAAAAAGAATACCACAACTTTAAAAATGTGTATTTAATGAAAGAAACATAATATAACCTTCTGTTATACATCATTACAAAGAGTATTTAAAAAGGTTTTTTTTTACTCAAAAACAAGTTCAGAGATGTTCAATATGGCCCCCTCCAGACACTCGAGCAATATCAACCCGATACTCCAACTCGTTCCACACTCTCTGTAGCATATCAGGCGTAACAGTTTGGATAGCTGCTGTTATTTCTCATTTCAAATCATCAATGGTGGCTGGGAGAGGTGGCCGAAACACCATATCCTTAACATACCCCCATAAGAAAAAATCACAGGGGGTAAGATCAGGGCTTCTTGGAGGCCAGTGATGAAGTGCTCTGTCACGGGCTGGCTGGCGGCCGATCCATCGCCTCGGGTAGTTGACATTCAGGTAGTTATGGACAGATAAGTGCCAATGTGGTGGCGCTCCATCCTGCTGAAATATGAATTATTGTGCTTCTTGTTCGAGCTGAGGGAACAGCCAATTCTCTAACATCTCCAGATACTGTAGTCCAGTTACAGTAGCACCTTCGAAGAAAAATGGACCAAAAACTTTATTGGCTGAAATGGCACAGAAAACGTTCACCTTAGGCGAGTCACGTTCATACCGAGTTGTTTCCTGCGGATTCTCAGTGCCCCATATACACACATTGTGACGGTTGACTTTCCCGTTAGTGTGGAAAGTTGCTTCATCATTAAACACAATCTTTGAAACAAAAGATCTTAGCATCAACTGACGCTGATGCCTAGTCAACAGCGCCTCAAGCGAACAAATGTACAACTAAATGAAACTTTATAGCTCCCTTAATTCGCCGACAGGTAGTGCTTAGCTCTGCCTTTTATCGTTGCAGAGTTTTAAATTCCTAAAGTTGTGGTATTCTTTTTGAATCACCCTGTATAATGACTGGTACGTCGTGTTAAAGAAATGGAAATAACTAAATCTATAAGTATGTGTAAAGAAACTCGTCAGTGGAGGAAGAGCTATTGCACGACAGAAAGTGCCTTAAATGAGTCTTGAAACTCCATCACATTATCTAAATGATAAGTACACTGAGATGACAAGTAAGGAATTCATAAGTAAGTCATTGGATGTATATGCGTTGAAAAGGTTTCAGACGTGATTGTGGCTGCACATCGGGGTATTGACAGAATTTGAATGTGGAAGGGTAGTGGGATAGATGCATGGGACATTTTATTTTGGAAATCATTAGGGAATTTAGTATTCTGAGATCAAGTGTCGAGAGTGTGCCCAGAATATAAAATTTCGGGCATTACCATTCACCAGAGACAATGCAGTGCCCAATTGCCTTCACTTAATAACTGAGAGCAGGAGCGTTTGCATAGAGTTGTCAGTGCTGACAGACAAGCAACACTGTGTGAAATAACAGCATAAATCAATGTGGGACATTTGACAAATGTATCCATTAGCACAGTGTGGCAAAATTTGGCGTTAATGGGCTACGGGAGCAGACTACTGTGAGAGGGCCTTCGCTAACGAGACGACATCGCCTGCAGCGCCTTTCTCGGGCTTGTGACCCTGTCGGTTGGACGTTAGACTGTGGTCTGGTCAGATGAGTCCAGATTTCAGTTGGGAAGAACTCTAAATGTAGGGTTTGAGTGTGGTGCAGACACCACGAACCCGAGTTGTCAACAACGCACTGTGCAAGCTAGTGGTGGCTCAGTAATGGTGTGGGCTGTTTTTACGAGGAATGGACTGGGTCCTCTGATCCGACTGAACTGACCATTGACCGAAAATGTGTGTGTTCGGCCATTTGGACACAATTTGGAGCCGTTCGTGGACTCGAAGTTCCCAAGCACTTATGTCGTATCACCAGACCAGAATTGTTCACAATTAGTTTTAAGAACACTCCGGACAGTTCGACGGAATGATTGGGCTGCCCGGATTGCCCGACACGAATCCCATCGAACATTTATGGTACATAATCGAGAGGTAAGTTCGTGCAAAAGATCCGGCACTGCCAATACTTCCGCAGTTACGGATGGCTATAGAGACAGCGTTGGCTCAATATTTCTGTAGGGGACTTCCAACTGCTTCCCGAGTCGATGCCATCTCGAGTTACTTCACTATGCTGGGCAAAAGGTCCGACATGTTATTAGGAGATATCTGATGACTTGTCATGTTGTAACATGCCGGGACATGTCCTTTTATTATTAGTGCCACTTAAAGTTCACGTCCCAACCGGATGTACCGGTATTGAAACATTTCCTCACCCAGTAGATAGTGCGCAGTGTTCTCGACCTACCTTGCTTTGCTTATTCAATATTGTCTTCCCGGTAGCTGCGTCCATCTCACCTAAATCACACTGAGATTAAGAAGCCAGGATCCTAGGTAAAGTTTTCCAAAATCAAAAGTCAAGATTGTATTCATTGTTGAATATTTATGTCAACCAGAGTGCGATTTATTTGTTATCACTCGCACACACAATATGCATGTGACCAGGCCTCTTACACTTAATCGTCACATTAGGTAGGTCAAAAACTTCCAATAACAAAGTTAACAATTACAATTACCAAAAAAATTAACCAACTTGCCGCACTTTTGCTCCAAGAGAATCTGACTGAGAACTGCACCAGCTCGGCCCTTATATAGACGAGTGCTTGAATATTTGACTATTTCTGTTAATATATTATAGTTTATAATTTCCCAGGGTTAAAATGATCCTTTCTAACTGGTTTTGACGTTAACTATTGGGTTTTATTATTTAAATAACATGAGTGAGCTGTACCAATTTAAATACGCGGAACTAACTTATGCATCCGCCATGGGAATTCCTGACTTATAACCATGGCAGCTCTTTTAAACAACAATTTTTACATATTCAAATTTACTTAATTCTTAATTAATGCATTTACAAAGTTGAGACTGGAGTTATTTTACGTAGAAAAATAAAGGTAGCAAAAGTATCGAAAAAGATCTCTGAATTATTTGGTAGTTTGGTCACAATGGCACTGAAAGTCATACAGGCTACCGATTTTAAGGCTTAATATCTATTTAACTAATAGACTTTAGGTTAATTTAAACACTTTGCTGGAATCAGTAAAATTTAGGCTTTCTTTTGGATGCAGTCTTATAGCTGAATTTGATCTATTAGCTCACTCGACTTTTACTTAATATGTATTGCACAATATACGTCATTGTCGATAACTGTTAATAGTATGCATTTCCAATAAAACTGATTAGCTCATTACTTTCAGAATAGACATTAGAATGTACTGAAATAATAGCTTTTACTCGGGGAATTTTATTTAAACTATTTCTGAATTCTGTACTATGAGGCTGAAGGCTACAGAATCTGTAGTCAGGATCTGAGTAGTGAAAATGAAAAAAAAACAAAAGTTCATTGCTTAACTAAGTTACTGAAGGAGAGTGAAACCAAAACAGGATAGCAGTGGGCAACCCTGCTTCGTTATGTCAGTGTAATGTGCTCTGGTACACTATTGTATACATGTGTACCTATTATGAGCACCTGATACCCAACTTTTTATACAATTTTTGTCTAGTGACTGTAGTCAAGTGATGCCTAGTAGAAACTAGCTGGTGCCACGACTATTGGAATTACTGCCTTGTCTGAGGTACCTTCCACAACTTACACTCTGCCACTATCATTTCTGAATTCAGTATCCATTAATGGCAAGTTTCTAATCGTTCTGCACCATGTGACGGATGAAACAGTAAATAAACAGAAATTCTTCTTTGGGATTGGAGAGGTGGTCAAGGAGAAACTTTTTCAGTTTGCCGTCTGTCAGAACTGTTATGTCATTGTGTAGGTGATAAAAAAATTGTGGTGGAAGAACTTTGCACACCTAAATATAATTGTAATGTGGACTAATGAATGTCAGTTTTTTCTTCTGGTGTTGTTGCTACATTCATCATTGTTCCTTAAGAACTGTAGTGTCTTACTCGCAAAAAACTTCATGGTGGTACGATGCACGATGGAGGGTAGCTTATACCACAACTAGTCATTTCCTTTCTTGCTGCACTTGCAAATACAGCAAGGCGAAAACAAGTGCCTATATCCCTCTATAAGAGCACTAATTTCTGTTTCCTTTGTGGTCCTTATACAAAATGTACACAGGTGGCTGTAGAATTGTTATGCAGTCAGCTTCAAATGCCAGTTTCCTAAGTTTTCTCAACAGTGTTCCTCAAGAAGACATTCCCATTTGAGCTTCTGAAGCTTGTCTCTGACACTTGTGTGTTGTTCGAACCTACCGGTAACAAATTTAGCAAGTGAACCACTCTTTCCTAAAATTCTCCATTAAACAGAAGTCAACCATTCACACACAGTTCTCACATGGTCATTCCTGTCTGGGGTTTGATTCCCGGCCGGGTTGCAGATTTTCTTTGCCCAGAGACTGGGTGTTTCTGTTGTCCTCATCTTTTCATCATCATCATTCGTGACTGTGGCTAGATTGGACTGTGTACAAAAACTGGACTGTGTAAAAGTTGGGACTTCGTACAGGTGCTGATGACCATGCAGTTGAGCACCCCACAAACCCATCATCATCATCATCATCATCATATGCTTGTTCCACCTCATATTGCTTTGCAACATTATGCATAGATATTTAAATGGCTTGACTGTGTCAAGCACGACACTAGTAATACTGTATCTGAACATTACAGGTTTGTTCTTCCTACTCATCCACATTAACTTACATTTTTCTACATTTGAGCTAGCTGCTGATCATTGCATCACATACAAATTTTGTGTTAGTCATCTTGCGTCCTCCTACAGTCACTCAACTTCGACACCTTACCATTCACCACAGTGCCATGAACAAAGTCACAGATGGCTGCAGACTCTGTGCATCGGATAATTTGTGTGTAGAAAACAACGGTGGTCCTATCGCACTTCCCTGGGCACTCCCGATGATACCCTTTCCCTGATGAACACTTGCTGTTGAGGACAACATTATGGGTTCTATTCTTAAAAATTCTTGGAGCCATTTGTATGTGGGAACCTATCATGGCTTCTTGTATATTTATTAACAATCTGCTGTGGACAACCATTTTAAATGCTTTTCGTAAGTCTACGAATATGGAATCTGCCTGTTACCCTCCATCTGCAATTCGAAAGATATTGTATGAGAAAAGGCGAGCTCAGTTCTGCACAAGCAGTACTTTCTAAAACCTTGGCGATTTCTGGAAAGGGGCTTTTTCGGCTCAAGGCAATTTATTATACTTGAACTGATAATTATGTTCAAGAATTCCACAGACAACCAATGTTAAGGATATTGGTCTGTAATTTTGCAGGTCTGTTCTATTACACTTACATACAGGAAATCTCGTGTGTCTTTTTTGATTCTCTTGGGACTTTTTGCTGTACAAAAGATGGCGATAAATACAAGCAAAGTAAGGGGCCAGTGCTGTAGAGCACGGAATTTGGATTCCATTAGGACATGGTGACATTTGTTTTTAATTCTTTCAGTTGCTTTTCTGTGCCAGGGATGCCTACTACTATGTCATTCAATTGGAGTATGTGTAATGGTTGGACTACATTATGGTTGTACGATCATCCTGCACGAATGATACCGTTGATGTGAAATTTAAAACTTCAGCTTTGCTTTTGCTTGGTCAACAAGTGACTGTATAGTAGTCTTCAACCTGCTTATCGATTTTACGTAAACTAGAGTTTTCTCGGGTTCTCGACAAGATCTGTAGCTCAGGTATGACGGTGATAGTTGTACATTTCATGCATCTATCTTTCTACAGAGGCACAAATCTCAATCAACTTTTGGCTGTCATCATTTGCACATTCTCTTTTGAACTGAGAGTGCAAGAGTCTTTGATTTCTCATTTTTTTCTAAATTTTGTTATTAAACCATGGGTGTCTTTTGTGTCTGTAATTTGTTCACTCAGTACATACAGAGGTCTCCAGAGCATGGTTTACAATTTGTTTAGACCTTGCCAATAACCCCTGTGTCAATCATATTAGAGCAAAGTGAAGTCCATTCATTGTCTAAATGGGATGCTAAAAACTGCTTGCCTGCTCTTGTGAGCAAAAATAGTCTCCTAGCATTTCTGATTGATTTATCAACATTGGTAACAATTGCCACTGTGATGACATAATGATCACCAGTCCCAGCCCCTATATTGACACCGTAGATAAGAACAGTCCTATTTGTAGCTGTGAGGTCTAAAATATTTCCTGTGTGTGTGGGCTCCCGAAGTAGCTTCTTCACACAGTTTTCGGAAAATGTTCAAAAATATTTCACAAACTGCCTGCACATACCACCTTTAATGAATCCACATTATTATTATTATTATTACAGTGCATTTTCAAGCAGTGTAATCATTCTTGAAGTTGAGTTACCTCGGAACATTATCCCAAGGAATATAACTGAATGAAAATATGCAAAGTATATTAACTTTCCAGTTTCTCTCTCTCCTAAGATTACAATGATTCAAAGTGCAAATGTGGCTGAACTGAGTTGTTTTAAGAGTTCAAAAGTATATTGTTTTCTGTACAAATTCTCATCAATATGGATACCTTACATTTTTGAATCCGCCCTACTTATTTCCTCGCCATGTGTTACATGTATCACATGTATCACTGGTGTAGTACTTCTAGACGTGCAGAACTGGGTATGGTAAATCTTTTTGAGATTGAGACAAAGTTGGCAATTCCATAAAATCTCGGTTTATTTAGAAGGGTGTTCTGGTTTATCAAGTCAGATGCCTTATGCAGATCACAGAAAATACCAACTGGTGCTATTTTGTTATTGAATGGTGGTAAACTTTTTGTGGTGTCTTATTCACATTCGTGTGATGTGTTATTTTTCCCACATGAAAAGAATTGATGGCCTCAGCTGAGAGGAAGGCACCCTGCTGAATGAAATGTGTACACATTTAGGGCAATGCCCTTGATAAATTACACCACCTCTTACATATTACACAAAACTCGGCGTTACTGTTTCACCAGTACTTTCACAGACACTTTGCCTGACACAACATATACTAACATTGTATGGCTAACTGTCCAAATGGAGTCACTGAGATGTGACAATATTATTGTTTCAGAGTTCCTCATTTGTTATTGGCAAAGGAATTCCACATCAGAAAATGGCAAAGGAGGTTGTTTAGGGTGAACATTCAATGAAATAAAGAGTTCTGAGAAAAAGAAAATTTAATGGGAAGGATTCTGTTGGAACTTTTTTTTTTACAATTTTCATGAATGTTTAATCCAACAACAGAACCTCAGATCATACAATTCAACATTTTGTAATGAGTCATCTTCAGGAAAGACTGGTTACAATTTATTCCCAGAATTTTTGGCAGTGAAGTTTCCATCAGCAATGAACTTCATGAAGTCTGACCAAAATCTGCTGCTGTTCCAAAACATGGCAATGCTGTGTGCCACACTATTGAAGAGAGAAAATATGTGGCTTACCATGAAGTAGATGGCTTTAAGCACAATAGAACTGAGTTGCACAGACATTTAACTGTGCAATTCTTCGGTTTCACACAATACGCTCAAAAATGGGTGAGTGTGTACTGGAAGGTATGGCTGAAAAAAATTTTGAGCTACAAAATGAGCATCATAGTTAACAGGAGATAAAACTTCGGTGAGTTGATAGGAGCCAGCAGCTGAGTAGCAGTCAACTGTTTGGGTGTCCTAGGATGAATCAAAGCCAACAAAAATCGTAAGTCGTTCACCAAGCAGTTCCCAGAAAATGGCGGCTTCTCTCTCTCTCTCTCTCTCTCTGTATGTGGGATGTATCATGACCATGACTTCTTTAGGTGACTGAAGAACAGCTGATGCTGAATGGTATACAACAGGGTTGTCCAACACAACACACCTGTGTGCTATGCTTCCTGTGGTATGTTCTCCTGGTGCCCTTCATAAGCAAATTTCTGCTCCAATGACTTCTAATATCAGATAAAATTTCAGAACAAATTATTTTCATACACACAAAGCTGTGCTCATTGTTTCCCCAAAGAAATATTAGACCTGTTGTTGGGAAATGGAGACAGTCACATTAATCCCAAAAAAGCTTTGTCACAGACAAAAAGTTTGCTCATATTGAACATTGTTGTTTGTACCGACAACCTTCCTGCACATTGTTTTTGGTGCTAGCCATTGTAACTGAAGAACTTGTGTGTTGTAGGTTTAGTTGTGTGTGACTGATTATTCTTAAAGACACAGAAGTTAAGTTTTAATAACAGTTGGGAGGAGTGGTATTGTTGACAAAGTCAGAGGAAAAACCTTGTATTTGTAAGACAGTACTGTATCTGTTCCCAAGAAAAGTAATATAGAACGTCATTTTTCAGTAAATCAAATAAACTTTAATAGTGACTTTCCTGTTCTGAATTATGAAAACATATAAAGTTAGAGATTTAAAATCTAAATTAAATTTACACCAGACTATTTACATGTCAGCTCAGCAAAACAGTAGTGTGATAATGGCATCTTACAAAGTCTGTAAATTTTAGAAAAAGGAAAAAGACTTTTCAGTGATGGGGAAGTACGATAGTGTGCTGAAAAATAATGCCTTTGAATTTTTTTTATTCTGTATTCGATATCGGTTGAGGTAGTACGTGTCATGCGTGTTACTTGGTCAACTTTCCCCACTTTACTGATCAAAGTCTGCCTGTAGAGGTCTCCGAATTGTAGCATGTAACATGCCAGTGTCTAACATGACTGTTGCATGAGAAGCAGTGCCTGTAATAGAGCTGCTAACCACAGAAACTGTGCAACCTATTGAAATGCACTGAATAGGAAAGATGCCTACGTTGACGATTATATCGACGTCAGTAATGTGCAACGTGGGGTTGTTAGTAGTTGTAATAAGGGAACAGTGGTGCTAACCTCAATGTGTGTGAAACTACTTGGAGTGCTTGCAACACCGTCGATGACTACACTTTTACAGTGATGAAAGCAGCGGTGAGGATGTGGTCCCGTCAACAAAGTCTAACATTACACATTGGTGGTATCGACAAACTGGTCTCTCGTTGGGAGAAATCTGTTCGTTGCCAGGCTGACTACGTTGAGAAATAAATATGTATGTATTGTTATTCATTATCAATGATGTAAAAACGTAAGCTAAAGGGGTAGAAAACTAAGTGATAATGAATGACACTACTTTGACATGTCCTATATTACAGGTACATTTACTGTACACATTGTAATCTTACAGGATCAAATAAAATTCAGTAACGATGAAATGAACACCCTTAGCTGCTTACAGGCGTTGACATATGTCAACGGGGACAGATGAAAAATGTGTGTCCCGACTGGGAATCGAACCTGGGATCTCCTGCTTACATGGCAGACGCTCTATCCATCTGCGCCACCAAGGACACAGAGGATAGTGCGACTGCAGGGATTTATCTCTGGCACGCTTCCTGCGAAACCCACATTCTCGACGTATTGTCCCGCACTACATTCGTAGTGCCCCCACCCATTATACTCATTAGTCGCGGCACATTGCCGATTCCCGTAAGAGTTTGGGCACTGTTTGTGCATTAGCACAGAAGAAGAAGATGGTCAAGTGGCTGGTGAGCCTTAACTAAAATATATATGTGTGTGTGTGTGTGTGTGTGTGTGTGTGTGTGTGTGTGTGTGTGTGTGTCGGGGCACACATTTTTCATCTGCCCCATTGCCCCATTGACGTATGTCAACGCCTGTAAGCAACTAAGGGTGTTCATTTCATCGTAATTTCATTCTAACGAGCTGCATGGTCACCGATGGTATCTGTTCTTTCGGACATGTCCGAATGAACAGATACCATCTTAGTATATAAATAAAATTCAATTCAATTCAATTCAACTAAGCACCTTGGTTAATCTCCCTTGCTGACAAACTGATAACCACCCCTTGAAATCAAACTAAATGAGTAACATACATTTATGAAAAGTGGGACGGGGGGGTAGACAGGGTTTTTTTTCTTTATCTTTTTCAGAATTTGCTGATCTTCACCCAAGGGATTGCAGAGAATACCACAGGAGAACAGTGCATATATAAAATTACAGGGATAAAAGATGAAATTTACACATGAAAAGGGGAAACAGTTGGAGTAAAAATAAATAAAAAAAGGGCTTGTTTGAAGTGGCATGTTTGCGTAAAATCCACATAAAGTTAAATTGGCATGTAAACACTGATGGCATGAGTAGCACAATCAAAATCTGTGTTTATAGTATAGGTGTTCACAGTATAGGATGACGACACTGAACACACAGTGCACTTATACTACGTAAACAGCAAGCACCAAAACGCGATGAAGTAATTGCAGTGAAATTTGAAGAGCCTACCAACTTAGGGGAGGTCAGGGAGGAGCGAGTCATGGGGGTTGGCGGAGGAGGGGGACAAGAAAGAGGTGGTTTTCTCTTTTTTCCTTTATTGTAACCTCCGCCCCTTATGGGCAAGGGAGGGCTCACAGCAGCACAGTATGCTGCTTTTCAGCCTAGTGGCTTTACAAAAAATATAAAAAGGGGAACTCGTACACAAAAAGGGTGAAGAAAGGGGGATATAAAAACACAGTAAATGGAGATAATGGAAGTTAAAATATACACTAAGACTGGGACATTTACTGGGAAGGGGGGGGGGGGGGGGCAGTTAAAAAAGTTGACATAAAGTTAAAAGAACACAGATGGCAATTTGTGGAGCCTTAAAATACACTGGAGTCACACACAAATTAAGTCAGCCACAGTGTAAAATAGACACACAGAGGGGGAGACAGAGAAGAAAATTTGGATCTTTTTTTTTTCCATTATTGAGTTTTGATTCCCCCCTTCAGAGGTGGGCTGGGCTGTGCAGCAGCTTAGTACATCTCTCTTCAGCCTACAGAATATTTAAAAACATAATAAGAAGACAATAAACCAGAAGAAGCAGGCAAAAGGTTTTTTAATAAACTCCCCAAAATCATTAAAAAAGAAACAGACCTAAAATGTTTTAAAAATCATTTGAAACTATATCTCACACAGAAATGTATATACAGTTTGAGTGAATACTAAGATGGTGTTTAATATGTTATATCATTACTGAAATGTACCTTTAAAATTATCATGTATGTTGTTTGGATTTGTGTGTACATATAATGTGAAACATGTAATACCTTTGTATGATGATGGACTATTTCTGTTTAATCATTTGTTTCATTTATATATAATGAAATCAAGTTTGATGTTAATAGCCTATTGTATGACACACCCAATACTCTCAGCTGGATTTTCAGCTAGAGTCCATGGGCAAAGAATAAATAAATAAATAAATAAATAAAAACAGGTGATAAAAATGGTGACTTTTTAAAAACTGTAAAATGGCGGAAAGCTGGAGTCCATGGGCAAAGAATAAATAAATAAATAAATAAATAAAAACAGGTGATAAAAATGGTGACTTTTTAAAAACTGTAAAATGGCAGAAAGTTGTGGGAGTCAAAATATAAAAACAAAGGGTTTGTAATGTTAATTAAGACACACAGTAAGTAGACAGATACAATAGTAGACAGACAATTAAAAAACATCATGACAGTCTGGTTTCTGTGTGCAAGAGATAAAAAATCACACCTAGTGTTTACAACACTTGAAAAATTGCATAGAACTTAACAATCACTTAAACACTGCACTAAAGAGTAGACATTAAGATGACACACCACAGTCTAAGGCAGCTGGGAAGGGGGAAAAAAAGATGGGGAGGAGCCCCCACTATCACCATCATTTATACCTCCCCTTTCCCTGCACCCACTGTTACCTCACGGGATGCATCCTCTGGGCTTAACCCGTCTACTTCACCTCCCCTCCTCACAGTCTCCTCCCCTTATATCTCCTCCTCATTTCTATATCCCCACCTGTATGTTGCCCCTGCCCCTGCTCGTACTCCTGCCTCCCCTCCCACTGCTATCGCCTGCCACGAAGACTCAGAGTGGTAAACGCAAACTGTGCACGCTGTGAAATGTGCACATTGTTTACCAAATCCGTATGTATTTGGCCTGTAAGGAAAATTAGTCACGACAGTTGGGCATGCATAAAAGCTTCTTAAAACGTGCACAACTGAAGGTGTACTTGCAACAGAGTCTTTACAGGAGTAGCAATACAGCAGAGCGTGGTAGATTTAGCACTGTGTATATCATATTAACGCAACTACAATATGTTCAACAGCATTAAAAATTTGCCAAGATATTAAAAGTTAGGGTGTTCATGTGCACTTGTACTCTAATAACACAATGGCAGACACTGCCTAACCCCCCCTCCCCCCCCCACCCATCATGCACCACCAAAAACTTTGCCCTTCCCATAATCTTTCCACCCTGCAAATCTTCCTTTCGACAAATTCTTTCCTCCACTTTCGTCTGCCCCTTCACTCCCTTTCATAAACATTCTTCACTGCTGCCTTTTGCTTCATTGTGCTATAATTATTTATTGTTGAACGGTAGTGTGGCTCCTGGGACGCCTCGGTCTACATTAGTTCGTTTGCTAGTTTATGCCACAACAAAGAGCACAATTTCGGGTCTTCTGGGATGAAAGTATAGAAATAACACTCGTCAGACAGATCTCACAACAAGAGCTTTTCCCCCTAGGGTAGCTGATGTCCCATCGTGTGTACAAACTGAATAGAAATTGGATAAATTCGTTTTTGGTACAATATTTTATACATTATCAATGAAAACACACACAAACAGTTACTACGTATAATTAAAGTTGCTTCACTTACGTGTTTAATCTCACTAGTATATCTTATCTGCTAGTAATTTAGGACTGATTAAAGAAGCCTACAAATCACTCCCTGTTAACTTTCAAGAATTTCTTAACCTCAAACCTTGCCTCACCATCATTCCTCAAATCCCTCAACACTCAAACCAACCTTACATCTGACGAAAGAACTGCAGTCTACCATCTAAAAACTGATCCCAACCTTATAATCCTCCTGTGGACAAACTCTCCACACTGTTGTTTTGAACTACAAGGATTAGCTGATGGAAGAACTCCGCCATCTGAAAGGTACTTCCATTACAAATCTTGCCACAGTGACCCCATTCCAGAAATTCAGAAGGATCTCCAGTCACTACTCAAATCCTTAGGCCCATCCCAGAATCTCTTCCCAGACTCCATCTCTCTACTCACCCCTACCACTCCCTGCACTCCTACCTACTACACGCTTCCTAAAGTCCATAAACCTAACCATCCAGGATACCCCATTGTGGCTGGTTACTGTGCCCCACTGAGAGGATTTCTGCTTTCTTAAACCAACACCTTCAACCTATTACCTGGAAGCAACCCTCCTACATAAAAGAGACCAACCATTTCCTCCACCAAGTCTCCACAGTTCCTGTCCCTTTACCACATGGTGCCCTGCTCATCTCCATTGGTTCCACCTCCCTTTACACTAACATTCCTCACGTCCATGGCCTTACCGTTATTGAACACCACCTTCCACAATGCCCAACGTATTCCAAACCCACAACCTCCTTACTAGTTGCCATGGCCAACTATATCCTCACCTGAAATTACTTCTCTTTTGAAGGCATAATCTACAAAGAGATCCGGGGTATGTCTATGGGCACTTGTGTGGCACCATCCTATGCCAACGTATTCAAGGGCTAGCTAGAGGAATCCTTCCTAAAAACCCAGAATCCTAAACCCCTCACCTGGTTCAGATTCACTGATGACATCTTTGCAAGTTGGATCAAGGGTGAGGACACCTTATCCACATTCCTCCAGAACCTCAACTTCTCCCCCATTTGCTTCACCAGGTCCTACTCAACCCAAGAAACTACTTTCCTAGATGTTGACCTCCACCTCAAAGACGGCTACATCAGTACGTCCATCCATATCATACCTACTAACAGTTGGCAGCTGTCGAAGTGGAGGTCCACTTCGACAGCTGCCAACAGTTCCATACCAAGACGTCCCTTCTGTGAAGCCTAGCCACCTGCGGTCATCGCATCTGCAGTGACGAGCAGTCCCTCTCGAAATATACCGAAGGTCTCACTGAAGCCTTCACAGATCGTAATTATCCTCCCAACCTTGTACAAAAACAAATCTCTTGTGCCTTATCTTTCCAGTCTCTCACAACCTCCCAAAGCCCCACCGTCCATCCACTGAGGAACATTCCCCTCGTAACTCAGTGCCACCCAGTACTGGAGCGACTGAATTACATCCTCCGTGCGCGGTCTGAGGTGTCCTGTTACGGTCCGGACGGCTTCCCCCAGTGGAGGCTCGAGTCCACCCTCGGGCACAGGTGTGTGTGTGTGTTGTTCTTAGTGTAAGTTATATTGAGTGGTGTGTAAGCTTAGGGACCGATGACCTCAGGAGTTTGGTCCCGTAAGACCTTACCACAAATTTTCAATTTATATTCTCTGCCAGGGTTTCAACTACTTTTTGTCATGCTCTGTAATGAGAAATGTCCTGCCCACTATCTTTCCACCCCTCCCACAGAGGTATTCCTTTTCCAACGAACCTACACAATATACTTGTGAGTCCTTACACAATCCCTGCTCCCACTCCCTTACCTCACGGCTCATACCCCTGTAATAGGCCTAGACGTCCTGCCCTATACATCCTCCCACCACCACCGACTCCATTCTGGTCACAAATGTTGGGTCGGGTTAGGTTGTTTGGGGGGAGGAGACCAAACAGTGAGGTCATCGGTCTCATCAGATTAGGGAAAGAAGGTGGCTGTGCCCTTTCAAAGGAACCATCCTGGCATTTGCCTGGAGCAATTTAGGGAAATCACGGAAAACCTAAATCGGGATGGCCGGACGCGGGATTGAACTGTCGCCCTCTCGAATGCGAATCCAGTATGTTAGCCACTGGTCATGAATGTCACCTATTCCATCAAAGGCAGGGCTACCTGTGAAACCAGCTAAGCTGCAACCACTGCGCTGCATTCTATGTGGGCGTGACAACCGACAAGCTGCCTGTCGGAACGAACGGCCACTGACAAACTGTGGCCGAGAAGCAAGTGGACCACCCTGTTGCTGAACACGCTGCCAATCACGACATCCTTCATTTCCACAACTGCTTCACAGTCCGTGCCATCTGGATCCCTCCCACCGACACCAGGTTTTCTGAATTGTGCAGGTGGGAACCCTCCCTGTAATACATCCTACGTTCCCGTAACCCTCCTGGCCTCAATCTTCGTTAGTCACTGTCCTCACCCATCCAGCCTCTTCCCTGTTTCTGTTTCAGCACTACACAGCCATCATCCCACCATCACAGACAGTCCTTTCACTTCTCTCCTTTTCTGGTACTTCCTCCATCCCACTCCAGCCTACTGTCTAACCTGCAGTACTTCACTGTCCATCCCCCCCCCCCCCCCCCACTATCCCTCCCCCTCCCTGCCCCATCCTCCTCCTTACCACCACCCAGTCGTCACTCCCATCATGCACTGGTGCTGCTGCTTGCAGTGTTGGTTCAGATGCCTGAGACTGTGTGTGTGTGTTCGCCTATTGGTCCGAAGGTCTTAATTGCTGGAAGCTTTATTTGTAACAGTCTTTTTGTTGTGCTTATCTGCGACTCAGCATCTCCACTATATGGTGAGCAGCAACTTTCCTTTTCATAATATTGAATTAAGTTCATAATATTGAATTAAGTCAGGTGATGCTGAGGGAATTAGATTAGGAAATGAGACACTTAAAGTAGTAAAGGAGTTTTGCTATTTGGAGAGCAAAATAACTGATGATGGTCGAAGTAGAGAGGATATAAAATGTAGACTGGCAATGGCAAGGAAAGCGTTTCTGAAGAAGAGAAATTTGTTAACATCGAGTATAGATTTAAGTGTCAGAAAGTCATTTCTGAAAGCATTTGTATGGAGTGTAGTCATGTATGGAAGTGAAACATGGATGATAAATAGTTTAGACAAGAAGAGAATAGAAGCTTTCGAAATGTGGTGCTACAGAAGAATGCTGAAGATTAGATGGGTAGATCACATAACTAATGAGGAGGTATTGAATAGAATTGAGGAGAAGAGTTTGTGGCACAACTTGACTAGAAGAAGGGATCGGTTGGTAGGACATGTTCTGAGGCATCAAGGGATCACAAATTTAGTATTGGAGGGTAGCGTGGAGGGTAAAAATCGTAGAGGGAGACCAAGAGATGAATACACTATGCAGATTCAGAAGGATGTAGGCTGCAGTAGGTACTGGAAGATGAAGAGGCTTGCACAGGATAGAGTAGCATGGAGAGCTGCAGTCCTAGGACTGAAGACCACAACAACAACAATATTGTTAAAGACAAATTTATTTTGTTCAGCCACACCTTTGGTTTATGTCAGCAAAGTTTACTGTTCTATTCATTTTTTTTGTATGAACAACTGTTGTATTTTGTATATACTCCATTAGTTAATGTGACATATTTTGTTTTAGTTAAAGCTGAAGGTAAAATATGATTTAGCGATGGTACACTCTTTTCAGTCTGTTATTCAGTTTACAGTGACTTGGTTGATATATACACAACAATATTTTTGTGTATTGACTGTGATAATTTATTCAGGACAGCTCTCAATGGAAAACATTGACGGCCACTGACATCCTGCGACTAGTGCATGCACTGCCATCTGCTGGCAACGTAGAAGAATGCCGCCAGATGTCCACATGAGTATCCATACTCTACTTCTGTTAATACTTGTCAAACAAACTCACAGTTATGACAGATTGTTACACAATTTAAACAAAACTACAATTCTATATGAAATACAACCTGTGGCAGGTTATAAAGAGAATTTAGAAAATATTTGGCTGTTCTCGCAATGTACACTACCAATAATGTTTTAAAGTATAATGTTCTCCTTCTGCACCAACAAATACCTCCTCATGAACACCCTCCTGTTCTCTGATCACAGGGTGGAGTTGCCATCAGCCACTTTGAGCACATCCCCATCTGGCCACACCTCCCTCCCCCCCCCCCCCCCCCTCAATGACCCATCGAGAACACCTCATCCTCAGTGTCGTTTTCCCCCTCCCTCACTGCCACCTGCGCCACCATCTATGTCCGCCCCACGACCCTCTTACCTATCATCATTCCAACCGATATCACCCACGTCTCGGTCCTTCCTTCAGAAGGCCACTGATACCATGTGAGCCCATGTTCCTACTAAAACCATCCAACCCCACCATCCCACTCTCCCTCCACGGGCTGTCCTCCTCCTCCTCTGTGGATCCCGCCGCCTGTATCACTCCTTCCTGCACACTTGTGACAGGGATGCATTCCACCGCCAACTCCGGCGACACATTCGGAACTCGATTACAGCAAAGAAATGCCGGGATTGGCACCAGACCTGCACACGACTCTACGTTACCTTCCCTATAAACTCCTCGAAGTACTGGTCGGCATTCCACCGCCTTACTGGTTCCCATTCCGCATGCCATCACCCCCTTCTCCGTGACGACCACCCCCTTCCCGACAACCTCAGTAAGGTCGGTAAGGCCAACCACTTTGCTTCCCACCTTTCTGAGGTCTTGTCCATCCCTGATGATCTCCACTTTGATTATTCTCTTTTACCCACCGTCACGGAAAGCACCGATACCTCGGTTGCTCCCAGCCTCCTGTACTTGCGGCAGTTACCCCCCTCTGACGTCAACACTCCCATCGCAGCACGAGACATTAAACTTATCCTCTGGTCAAAATGCGACACGGCCCCTGGTCCCACCTATGTCACCTACCGCCACCTCAGAGAACGCGGCTTCTCCTTCCTGACTATCCTTGCCGATTTATAGCATGTCATCCTCTCCACCGTCTTCTACCCGTACCTGGGGAAGACGTCCCATGTCCTGTTCCTCAAACCCAACAAACCCCCTTCCATCGCCTCTTCCTACTGTCCCATTCGCCTCACCTCTGTCTTCAGTAAGGTCTTCAAATCCCTCCTCTCTTGTCGTGTCCATCACCTCCTTAATCGACATCACCTTGTCCTTACCCAGTGTGGCTTCCGACCCTCCTTGTCCACTGAAGACCAACCTCTTAACGTCGCCCACCTTCTTTCCCTCCAACTTAACTCCAGTCACTTTACCATTTTTGTTTCCCCTTAACCCCCAAAGTGCCTACGGCCACGTACGGCATCCTGGTCTCCTCTTTAAAATCCAAACCTACGCCCTGCCTATCAATTTTGTGTCTGGAAGCTTCATTCCTCTTATGCTGTCCTTCCTATGTAACCCTCCACGATACCAACTCCTGTATCTTTTAACCCACCGCTGGCGTCCCCAAAGACACTGTCCTCTCTCCTCTCCTATACACCACTGATATGCCCAAGACACAGCTACCTGTACACCTTCTCCAATATGCTGATGACACCACCTTCCGGACTCTCTGTCCTACCCTTCAATGGCCCCAACGCACCCTCCAAACCTACATATTTCTTGTACCTTTTAATCCTCACAAAACATTACACTTCTCATTCTCAAACGATGTGCTCTTTAAAAAACACACCAGTTTACACATCGGGGCATCTCAAGAAAATGGGCAGAGGAAGGAATATGAGATGAAGCATGCTTTGCTTGTATAGGTGGCATCTGAGGTACCCCACACGTGTGCTAAAGCATATGTAGCTGCAAGAATATGTAAGTACAAATCAATCACACTGTGCATACATCTCATAAGATTAATGTAGTTTAACTATATAGCATTGGTGAAACAGAACTCGTTACTTGCAGTTAATGATGCTCAACTGATAATCCTCATATGCATTTGATGGCCAGTAGGGACAACAAAAGGAGTATCAGTATAATTCAGCCACATGAATCAGCTATGCACGAAATAGTATGTATTTAATTTTATTTAAATATGATAACAAACCAGGTGTGGAGACGGTTCCTTCAGAAGTCTACAGCCACTTCTTTTCCCAAAAAGTCTGATCAACACCTATCCCTAATGACCAAGGCCATCAACAGGATATACACAATAATGTAAATCTGTGATGATATTCTTATAAAAATGGCTGAAGTATATGCTAGTACAAATATTTACCCATAAGGGCACCCTTACCCCCTTCCTCCCCCAGCTCTCATCAAAAGAAAAAATATAATACAGTCAGGTGTTTTTCTGTCGAGAAAAGATTTAAAAGGTGACGTTACACAGAGTTTTGACAGGGATGGACCTGGAACTTTTTTATGGCTACTTAAAAGTAGCCATTCAAAAAGTTTACTTCACTAGCTCTGACATTTTCATTGGCATACAAATGTGCAAGGATTGAAAAGTAACAGATGGATACTATTACTCATTCTCTTGGGCAATTCCAAATATTTCATCAGCTCATTGAATACAGAATGACGGGTGCTTGGTAGAAATCATGTCTGTCTCTCTCTCTCTCTCTCTCTCTCTCTGTCTCTCTCTCTCTCTATCTCACACACACACACACACACACACACACACACACACACACACACACACACAGAGTGTTTGCTTTTCCCCATAATCAAATTTTAATCCTCTCTTACAAGTTACTAAAAGCCATAATGTTAAAGCATGTTTTCTAGATACACTGAAATGAAATGATCGTACGGCATTACTGGCCGAGAGACCCCATGTGGGGTGTTCGGCCGCCGAAATTGCAAGTCTTTTTTAGCTGACACCACTTCGGCGACTTGCGAGTCAATAATGATGAGAGACACCCAACACCCAGTCATCTCGAGGCAGAGAAAATCCCTGACCCCGCCGGGAATTGAACCCGGGACTCCATGCGCGGGAAGTGAGAACGCTACCGCAAGACCACAAGCTGCGGACTCTTAGATACACTAAGCAATATAGACAATGTATTGCAATGAGAGCTTTCATTGTTGTTGTGCTCAGCTCTATAACTACCAGTGCTAGAAGTACCTTGCAAACTGGAATTGAAAACAATGAAATTTTTATCATAAGCAGCGTCCTAAATTTTGATGAAACACACTGACACATTGTAGCAGATACAGAGAGTATTAAAAGAAAGTAACAGCTCGAACTCAACATTTGCAGGCCACCTAATGGCAGAGAATCACCATTCAACTAAAATAGAAAATGATTTTCAAGTTCATAAAAATAGCAATAGTGTACACAGTATTAGTTTCTGTATATAAACAAACACTTTGACGTTCGCACACCAGTCAACAAATAAACACGCAAAAAAAGCAACTAATGTGCTAGATTACAACAGAAACATTTTATGCATAAGTAAACATGGGTCAAACTGTCAGCATAAGGAAATAAAGTCTAACACATCGTAAATAATGGAAATAGACTGGAAGAAGCAAAAATCGTCACGAGTTTAGATCTGTAAAGGAAGAGACAAAGAAGCCGTTTGCTTTGTGTTGCAGATGACAGGTTGTAAGAAGATGTGTGGTACTTACAAATTTACCAACAAAAATGTACCTCATTAGCATCATGTAAAGTAAGTACAGAACTGTGTAAATATCTATTATCAAAACCTGCATTCTGTACCTAATACTCGCAACAACAAAAACATTCTATGTGATGTGTATCAGGTAAGTGCGATTGTGTAATTGCCTGCATCTATAAAACAACACAAATTTCATGCCTGATGATCACTCCTTAATGTGTATACAGGGTGGTCCACTGATAGTGAGCGGGCCAAATAACTCAAAAAATAAGCATCAAATGAAAAAACTACAAAGAACGAAACTCGTCTAGCTTGTAGGGGGAAACCAGATGGCGCTGCCATAGCTCAAACGGATATCAACTGCATTTTTTAAAATAGGAACCCCCATTTTTATTACATATTCGTGTAGTATGTACAGAAATAAGAATGTTTTAGTTGGACCATTTTTTTCACTTTGTGATAGATGGCGCTGTCATAGTCACAAATGTATAAGTACGTGGTATCACATAACATTCGGCCAGTGCGGACGGTATTTGCTTCGTGATACATTACCCATGTTAAAATGGACCATTTACCAATTGGGGAAAAGACTGATATCGTGTTGATGTATGGCTATTGTGATCAAAATGCCCAACGGGCGTGTGCTATGTATGTTGCTCGGTATCCTGGACGACATCATCCAAGTGTATGGGCCGTTCGCTGGACAGTTACGTTATTTAAGGAAACAGGAAGTGTTCCGCCACATGTGAAACGTCAACCACGACCTGCAACAAATGATGATGCCCAAGTAGGTGTTTTAGCTGCTGTTGCAGCTAATCCGCACATCACTAGCAGACAAATTGCGTGAGAATCAGGAACCTCAAAAATGTCGATGTTGAGAATGCTACATCAACATAGATTGCACCCGTACCATATTTCTATGCACCAAGAATTGCATGGCAATGACTTTGAACGTCGTGTACAGTTCTGCCACTGAGCACAAGAGAAATTATGGAACGATGACAGATTATTTGCACGTGTTCTATTTAGCAACGAAGCGTCATTCATCAACAGCAGTAACATAAACCGGCATAATATGCACTATTGGGCAACGGAAAATCCACGATGGCTGCGATGAGTGTAACATCAGCAACTTTGGGGGGTTAATGTATCGTGCGGCATTATGGAAGGTAGGATAACTGGACCCCATTTTATCGGTGGCAATCTAAATGGTGCAATGTATGCCGATTTCCTACGTAATGTTCTACCGATGTTACTACGAGATGTTTCACTGCATGATAAAATGGCGATGTACTTCCAACGTGATGGATGCCCGGCACATAGCTCGCGTGTGGTTGAAGCGGTATTGAATAGCATATTTCATGACAGGTGGTTGGTCATCGAAGCACCATACCATGGCCCTCACGTTCAAAGGATCTGACATCCTCAGATTTCTTTCAAAGGGGGAAATTGAAGAATATTTGCTATTGTGATCCACCGACAACACCAGACAACATGCGTCAGCGCGTTGTCAGTGCATGTGCGAACATTACAGAAGGCGAACTACTCGCTGTTGAGAGGAATGTCGTTACACGTATTGCCAAATGCATTGAGGTTGACGGAAATAATTTTGAGCAGTTACTGCATTAATGTGGTATTTACAGGTTGTAGCAGCATGCGTTCTCATAAATGATAAGTTCACAAAGGTACATGTATCACATTGGAACAAGTGAAATAAAATGTTCAAACGTACCTACGTTCTGTATTTTAATTTAAAAAAACCTACCTGTTACCAACTGTACGTCTAAAATTGTGAGCCATATGTTTGTGACTATTAAAGCACCATCTATCACAAAGCAAAGAAAGTGGTCCAACTAAAAACGGCTCTGAGCACTATGCGACGTAACTTCTGAGGTCATCAGTCGCCTAGAACTTAGAACTAATTAAACCTAACTAAGCTAAGGATAGCACACACATCCATGCCCGAGGCAGGATTCGAACCTGCGACTGTAGCGGTTGCTCGGCTCCAGACTGTAACGCCTAGAACCGCACGGCCACTCTGGCCGGCGGTCCAACTAAAACATTCATATTTCTTTACGTACTACATGAATATGTAATAAAAAATTGGGGTTCCTATTTAAAAAAACGCAGTTGATATCCATTTGACTGGCAGCGCCATCTAGCGGGCCAACCATAGCGCCATCTGGTTTCCCCCTACAAGCTAGACAAGTTTCGTTCTTTGTAGTTTTTTTGTTTGATGCTTATTTCGTGAGATATTTGGCCCAGTCACAATCAATGGACCACCCTGTATACATAACTATTTAAGTTGAAATTTGATTGTAACTGTAATATAATAATTTTCAGACTGGAAAATACAAATTTCTCACTGATGAACGAACAGAAAGAGCAACAATTTGTGTAAAGTCGAACAAACAGCATCTTGTATAGTTGAAATTTTTATCAGCAAGCACGGAAAGAAGAAAAGACACACAAAAAGATGAGCCAGAAACGAATTCACAAAGTGTGCAAGGATTACGTAAGTTAGATCACCACTCTCCAAAGAGCAGAAAGTGTATGGAGGAGAAATCTGTTGATGAAGACTTAAGTTGTAGACAATGTAAAGCAGTAAAATATCTGTACTGTAAGGATACTTTTTCCCTTAACACAGTCTTAACATCAAAAATGTTGCAGTGAGCAACAGAAGAGAACTTCAAACTCACTTTCACTGAAGGTTGTGTGCAGTGTATAAGATGTATTGGGTTTTACAATTGAAAATATTGTATATGTAAATATTACTGAACACACGTTGTTTACCTTTCACTGTGTACTTTGTGAAAAACAGTATACTTCACTATTTACAGCTACTGGGATTGTCTTCTTCTGACACTTCAAGTAGTAATTCAGAGCAGGTTTTTTGGATCTCTCTCTTTCATTTTGAGTGTAAACAATGGATGAGCTGAGAGTTCTATGTACGACAGAAATTCCAGTTGCAGGCTGCCTTCAGTGAAACCTCAACATATGTTAGCAACTGCATTAATTCTTAATTAAAATATCACTTGTGGGGAAAGTCAATTAAAAATTCCTGTTGTTGTATTCATTCTCTGGTCACACGATTTAGTTCCACCAGCAGCTGTGAGTGCCATTGTGTTCACTGTCCCATTCCTCACTCTTGTGGAAAGCGTAATGCACACAAAGAAAATTGCTGTTGGGCATTACCTGGTTGTGTAACGCTGAGGTATGTTTGGAGAGAACATTTATTTGCATCAGTGCATATCACTTTGAAAAGATTCAATCCTTAGCATGTCAGCCTTCTCAGCCCCTTTACCACTGTGAACTAAAAATTTAAAATCTCTCCAGTGGTGGTGCATTGGACTATGAAATTGTACTCATCTTAAGTGAAAACACGGACACTTGGTATTGCTATTTACGGACAGTTTATTGTCATAACGTATGTAGTATAGTTGCTGACACATAAGATTCACAAATACATATATGAAATTACAATTAATTGTTCCCACCCCACCTACATATATGTACGTTGGTGATGACTCGGTACTTAATTGCTCACCCACCACTGTCTTTATGTTAACACACTCCTTGATAATCTATACAAGATTCCAGTGTGATACATTTCATAATGTTTACATAGGTGTGCATCCTTACCATTGAAATAGTCCATTCTCTTGTGCCCAATTGTCTCTTTCATCTTCAAGTCTGAAAATTTATAGACTCAGCCTTTGCAGCAACTCTTACCTTTGTGGTTTTGAATCAGTTGCACGATAATGACACCTTAATTAGCAATACAAAAGAAAGTATGTTCTAAAGATAACCAGACCAGATTTTTAGAACTAATTATTTCTTGTACCAATAGCTTGGGTTTGTAAAACACATTTTTAAATTCCAGATGGGCTACTAACTTTTGAACTACAGAAATTGAGGGGAATTTTTTCAAAACTTGATAAATGCAACAGATACAGTTGTTCATAAAATGAATTTTTTTGTTTTCACCTAGATAGATGTGTTTGAATTTTTACAAGACTACTAGAGCTCACTGACATTAGTAAAGCATTGTAATGAAACATATTAAAATTTAATTTTTGTAGCAGTATGTGATGGGGTGATTTTTCTATAAGTCCAAAAATGTTTATAATTACTGCTGGTGTCTGTCAGGTTGCCTTCTTTTAATTCTGAGTATTTTTTGTACAAAATAATTTTTTATGTGCTGTAGTGTTTATTATATGCCTGCATTGTTGTGAAATGGGTATTTTTTGTATATATGATTATATTTGCATTTTTAAATTATAGCTTTTTACTTTATTAAGATTACAAACAATACTAATAGATAACAGCATGAAATAAAAATAGCCATGATAGCTGTTTTAACATAATTGTTTAGCTTATATTATTGTTATTGGCACTACATGATCTATGAAATGATTAACACAAGAAGTATTGCATGTTACACATTGTTATTGTCAAATTTTCTGTCTTAAATCTATTCATTATTCATCTAGGATGTCTTTGTAAAACTCCTTTGCATCATCTGGAATTTAAAAATGCTTGAGCTAGGCAGACACTCTTTCTTCTTTTCTGTGCTGACCATATTTTGTTTTGGTAAAAAAGTGGATATTAGTACTGTTGGATGGCCTGATTTCTTTCAACTCAGGATGTCAACTTTTTCTGGATCTCCAGTGTGTGTATCACTTACTGACACATTAACAATTTTCCTTGCTTTCTTGTATGAGGTGACACCCTGGCTGTTCATTTTGAATGAGAGCTTGGATTTTAGTACTTTCTGCTCACTATCTTTTAGATTTTTTAACAGTCCAGTCCGTGTTCAGAACTTTTGTGAGTTCCATGCTCTTCCAAAACACCGTAATAGGAGACAAGATGCTTTCTATTCTTTCTGTAAGACTCCTCAATTCTGGACTCAGTCTGGTGGCCTATAGCTATGACCTTGGACGGGGAAGAAGTGATGAATAATATCATTCAGATGTTTTTATTGTTGCTGCCGCAAGAATCTAAGAACAGATGAATAGTATTGGTGCCATCATTTTGCTGTTTTTTAATCAGAGTCCAAAAGAAATTCCATCTAAGCCGAAGCAACTTGATTGCATCGTCTTGAAAATTCTGTCTCCAGCCAGGAACAGAAAACGATGCTTTCATTTTCTTGTCCTTTATTGTGGCTCATGATGCACAGATTGTATAACCATATTTGTCTAGTATAGATAATCTCACTGACTGATAGTTTTGGATTAGGTTGTTTTTGCTGCATATCAAAGCAGATCCTAATGACAATAGGATTACCTTCTTCATTGTATCGTAAAATTGCTTTGCATGAATTTTATGTAATCTGTGTATAGTTTGTAGTTCATTCTTCTCTTGCAGACAAGTGTATGCCTTTATTTCCTTTAAACTAACCTCGCAAGTGGAGGAAATATCACCATGAGGTTTCCTGAATGATAGATTAAATTGTTTGTAAAATATATGCTTGTATTTTGATAAGGAGCATAGTATCAGTCTTAAATTGTTTTGTTTCTTCATTGAATCTCTTGAACATTTTGTTGAATGTGAGATCTGAAACCAAATAACCTCTCTTAGACTTCCCCCTGCCATCTTGGCTCTCTCCGCATTTACATTTTTTGTATCATTCTTAATGGCAATAGTTACCTCCTTATGATCCTTTCCCATTCTGTCCCCCCCCCCCCCCCCCCCCTCCTTTCCTTGGCAACCTTTCTCTTTCATGGACCCTGCTTGATAGATAGAATAATCTGCCCTTTAGACACACAAGATACTCCTTGGAAAGTGGCAGCACAAACAGGCACTATCTCACCATTCCCTTGTTTAATGGTATACTTCACCGTCGCTGTTTTCTTCCTTTTTGCATTCTGGCTGTCTACTGCTTTGCTCTGAGGTGAAGAAATATTAAGAACTTTGAACAGGAACGTATCTTGATCCATTTGATTTAATAATGTCACGTGATAATGAAAGTGCTAAATATCTTCATAGCAGAGTTCAGCAGCTTTACATTATTTCATTTCTTTTACTTTTGAAGGTGAAATGTGAAGTCCATGACTTTTGCTATGCGATTCAGGTCAATGTAAATCTCTTCTTGAATTGGAGTTTTCTCCCATCTGAATGTTCTTTGACCTGTATGCTGTTTTGAGAACCACAAGAATCATCATCCATGCTGCTTCCAGTTGCAATACTTCTTTGTAGACATACTCATGAGTGTCAAGTGAATACTTGTCTGAAAGCAAGCTGCAGGTGTTATGACAACAATTAAGTTTGGTTGCAACACTCTTCCCATCAGTAAATATTGTTAATACAATGAGTAACATCACTTAGTGACAAGTATACACTACTGCTGTTAGCTGCTTGCTGCGGAAAGAGAGTTGAGATGTGGAAAGAGAGTTGAGATGACTTGTTCTTTTGCAAAATAAGAACATAGCTTTATTAGGAATGCCTTAGTTGTGTTTTTTTTTTTTTACGGACTCTCAAGTAATATTTATTTCTTATGTTGTATTATTGTATATGATGCCAAGTGGATTACTCATTTCTCATACAAAGTTGATCTGGAAAATATTTTATGCATATTTGACTGACACCTGGTGCCACAATAGTGCACATCCTTATTCTGCATTCATTAACTACTTTTTGTGAGGTAGTCCTAACAAATAAATGTGTTTAAATGGTAAATAAACATAGTATATTTGTAACACACGTTAAGTGCACCACTGGCCTAATTCTAGACATTTGCCGATAAATAGTAACATGTGGAGTATTACATTAAGTCTCAGAAGTCTTTGGGTACAGCAAAAAAGTCACAGCGCAGCCAGAGTGCCCACCAAGTGTCAGCACATTGGGTGGCCACAGATAATGATAACACTATAATCTACGAACACACTGATCCAAGGCCATTTGAGAGTACCACTGACAGGCATAGCTAAAAGTGTACTCAGTATACATGTCGAGGATATTAGTGGAGTGAGCATTTCCCGGCTAGACAAAGAGTGTGGGCCAAGAGGGATAAAGAGAGGGGCTCCAGTAGGGACACTGATATATAATGAAAAGCCAACGGCAGGCTTAGGACGCAGTGTGTGACTGTACAGGGAGAGACGTCTCTCCCTCCACCAAGGCTCTAGAAAACTACTGACAAGCAGAACACATTTGGGGCCAATGAGGGGGTGAGAGGACTTTGACATCACATCACATCAAGGACAGGTGGGGGCAAAGGGGAAGCAAGCAAAATTGGAGGCAGAATGCTCCAATTGCAGTATCAGCACAATTAATCAAATCATAGGCAAATAGTTGGAGTTTTCTTGTGTGTCATATTGTGTGCGTGCAGGCACTGTTAATACTTACAGTCTCATTTCTAAGCAGTTCGAATGGTGCTAGCCATTCACTGTACTAAGACTTGGCCTCGTCGTGGGTACAACTCCTCTGAGACAAGTACAGCAAGAGTTTAAACTGTTTTCTGTATAAATTTATATGTTGCAAAACACTTCTAGTTGAGATTATTCCAAGTCACTTTCCAATCCTTACCTTGTGTAATAAGGAATTTAGTATTATCCCTCTCACACAGGCCAAACGGCTAATTCCCTTCTCACAAACATTGTCACCCAATCTTGGTAGTACTCATACTCGGGAAACCATATCATATAGTACGTTTTGATGAACGTATGAAGTGTTTCAAAAGTGAAAATATCCAAAAATTAAAACATTTCAGTGGTGTTTAAATTTATTACATGACATGGGGACTGGAGAAATTTATAGACAGACCATTAAAATTAAAAGTCTAGATCAGGTATATAGGTGTGGCTTGAACACAAGTTTCTATGCATGTGCCGACATTGCATCAAATGGTTTGAAGGAAACCAGTAGTCAACTCAAAAAAACTTAGACACCTAAGGCAACAGCAACACAGCAACAGGAAACAAGACAGTTTGGTAAACATGTTGTAAATTTGGCACACAATAGCAGTAACATAAAAGCATTACATAGAACAAGCGACAGACTTGGAGAATGCGGTCACAATTTATATTGTCAAACCCTGAAGTTGAGGTTCTTCCAGTACACTCAATCAGGGTATTTTACCAGCCACTGTAGATGGCACTATGCTATCCCCTTATGTTGAGTATAAGGCTTTGCATTTATATCAAAGCTGCACCAAAGGCAGGCCAAAATGTGCAAGATACATTCAGATGAAGTCTGGCTGGTTCAGTGTGTTCTGCTTCGAGGATTGGGTCCTTGCGGTTGCTGTCCTATGTATGAAAAAGCAATAAGGGAAGAAATTTCTCGCTGGAGACAATTTATCATCACCCCTGTTGAAGAATCAGTTAAGCTGTGTCAAGACAATGACATAAGATTTATATACCTTTCAGCAAATTCAGCTCACCTGACACAGCCACTGAGCATGGCTTTTTTTGGAATCTTAAAAACAGAAGAATGAAAGAAAGGACCAGGAACAGATAAGGCAACAGTTCCTAAGGATGAATTTCCTCTCCTTTTGACTGCATACTTCTCGATATCTGCATAACATATGAAATAAAGACACATTTTGATTACTTAAATAAGAAGTGCTCCTTTGAAAGTTGTTATGTTCAACTAAAAGACATGAACAGAATAGTCTATCAATTTACAGAATTCCAGAAAGTGCAGTTACTAAAACTTTCTTGTCCAAAGTCCAGTGTCTTCTTGATAAACTGAAGAAAGTAAGGAGGAAAAATATCATTGTAGCAGCTGACTGTAGTGTAAATGTGATAAGTCAAGACAGTGACTCAAAACAATTTGTTGACGTAATACAGTACTCTAGTTTTAAACTAAATTTTTGTGAGTGCACTACAGAAAATGCCAATTCAGCTACTTGTATAGAAAACAGCTTAACAAATTATGTGTTTGAACATTGAAAACAGGTCTTGTTTAGACTTCGGAATTTCTGACCATTCTGCAATGTTTATTCAGCTGCCAGGAAAAAAAATAAACCAAATGTTACGGAAGTTTTTATGAAAAGAGACTTTAGTAAAAATAACTTGAACCTGTTCCATAACAAGATAGATGCAGTGAGATGGCCCATAAATAATAGTGTGTCAAGTTTTGAGAACTTTGATAATTTTCTAAGAAGTTTTCTAGAGGTATTCAATGAATCATTCCCACCTACGATCTGCCACCAAAAAGTTAAAAGTAAGCTAAACTGTATTACTCCAGGCTCAAAAGTATCTAGTGCTCGAAAACGAGAGCTACATAACGAACTAAAACTAAATAAAAACCATGAATTTGTTAACTATGTGAGACGTTAGAGAGTTGTATTTAAAAGTGCTGTTAAAGCAGCCACAAGAATGTCAAATAATAAGTTCATTTTAGGACATAACAATAAGACTAAACAGTATGGTCTGTTATCAAATCATAATTAGGTACAACAATTAACCTCCCGGAGATTGCATAAATCAAACAAAACAATGATACTATTTCAAACCCTGCTCAAATAGCTCAATGTTTCTCATAAATGCAACAAAAACTGGAGTAAATGTGACTACTTATCAAAACAGTGGGAATTTCTTTGGCCTGCACCAGAATAGTGACCCCTTTGTGACATTTAGTAAAGGCTCAGCCAAAGATGTAAAAAGTGTTGTGGGTTGGCAGGAGAGCCAACCCACTAAATTGAGAGGAAGCCGAAAGGCACGCGTTTTAGCTCACGCAGGCTGGTGTGAGGTCTGGAACAGGACAAGGAATTTAGAATTTAGAAAAACGTACGAAGCTGGTGGAATACTTAACTTTAATCCATAAATGGTGAGCGTCACTCTTGACGGTACATTATTCAGTATCGATAGTAACTGGTAATGGCGCCTTGCTAGGTCGTAGCAAATGACGTAGCTGAAGGCTATGCTAACTATCGTCTCGGCAAATGAGAGCGTATTTTGTCAGTGAACCATCGCTAGCAAAGTCGGCTGTCCAACTGGGGCGAGCGCTAGGAAGTCTCTCTAGACCTGCCGTGTGGCGGCGCTCGGTCTGCAATCACTGATAGTGGAGACACGCGGGTCCGACATATACTAACGGACCGCGGCCGATTTAAAGGCTACCACCTAGCAAGTGTGGTGTCTGGCGGTGACACCACAAAAATATGCTATTTTGTCCTTAGAAAAGCAAAAACGCTACAGGGTGGTATCAAATACGCATCAAAGTAATTAAATTTGTGCATAATAAAATAGCATACTTTCTGTCCTTAATAATCAGTCAGTCATTTGAGCAAGCCAACTTCCCTGATGTGCTTAAGAATACAGAGGTGAAAGCACTACACAAAATAGGACCATTTGAAGAAATCTGCTCATCACTAGTCAAAAGCAACAAAGTAGCAGGTATCTTCTGCAACATTACATAGGCATTCGATTCTGCGAATCACTCCATGCTGCTTTATAAACTAGACAGATATGGCATCAGACAAAATGCTCTGCAGTGGCTCAGGCTTTAACTGACAAACAGGAAGCAAAGGGTAATCATAACATCTAATTCCATAAATTATGCATCTCAGTGGGATACAATATCACAAGGAGCCCCTCAAGGCTCATTCTTAGGGCCAATATTGTTTCTCTTTTACATAAATGATTTACCTCTTAATATCAATGCCCAGCCAATCATGTTTGCTGATGATACTTCAGCACTTCTTGAAAAACAGAATGTGGGAGACATTCCATATGTTGTTATAAACACACTAAACAACCTAGATACATGGTGTCTATAAAATGACCTAAAAACTTAACTTTTCAAAGATCTTGTTTACAAAATTTCGAACCAAACAATCAAAAAACAGTGACATAGGTACTGTACATAAAAATCAAGTTGGACAAAAATCTAAGCTGGCAAGCACATATAGATTATTTAACTACAAAATTAAACAGCTTTGCCTTTGCAATGGATATACTATCTGGTATAACAGACACAAGCTGCAGAAAAGTGGTGTACAACAGTTACTTTGAATCCATAATTAGATATGGTGTAATTTTTGGGGGAAATTCAAGCTACATGTCATGAATCCCGCTACTTCAAAAAAGGATTGTTAGAAAAATGTGTGCTGCCCCTCCAAGAACATTCTACCACCCATTATTCAAGAACCTAACAATATTACCTATCCCTGCATGGTACATATTTGAAATAATGGCCTTTTTACATAGTAAGCATGAGCTAACAGAAGAAAACCATTTCAAACATGTGTACAATATTAGACATAAAGAAATTTTTATGCTTCTACATCACTTAGAACTCAACCGACAGACACCCCAGTACACGTGAATGAAAATTTACTAAAATTTCAAGGGTAGAGATGTACTGAGCATGGAGATAGTTTCACTGAAGAGAAAACTACATGTTCTCCCCATGGAAAAATGCCACTAATCAATTCAGAAATTTATGAACGATGAAATGATCATTTGAACAGTGTGACAGTATAATATTATAGCATTGTGTATAATATTGTATACATAAATAAAGATAATGTACTGTTACATCATAAGAAAAACAATTAAATAATATTACTATGTCCAGTATCAACCTGTACTTCTAAAAAGTAGTGTTAGGGAATTATGTATATCATACGCCTCTTGTACAGCGTGATTGGATGATCTGTAAAGGTGTGATATGAGACGAATAAAATACAAATACAAATAAAAAATTGAAAAAGGTGTGACTCTTTGAAGGAAGAAAATGTTATTGCTGGATTTAGGAAACGCAGGATTCCATGTCAGACAGCAGTAATGTGTTGTCAGTGCACGTGGGTACTGGTGTACAGGTAGATAAAAGCCAGGTTAAGAACACTAATGCTGTTGTCAATGGTTCTTTCTCCTTAGACAAGCCGAGACTCCTAAACCAAGAAAAAATGACAAAAGTAAATGTCCAACCCAGTAGAAGTTTGATTTTGAGGATGTGTATGGGGAGGATATATCCCCCTGCGCCCCCTCCCCTTTACAGTGACTGAACCCCTTGTACATATAAACATTGATTCATCATCAGAGGATGAAGGTGCCTTCTCTGTGCAGGACAACGATGAAGATCTGTTTTTGTCCTCTTCAGATTCTTTTGCACAAGACAAAAATACTGGTATCTTCCATAAACCAAGATGAGTGTATGGTGATCAAAGTATATGGAAATACAGTAACATCTGTTAGATGTTACAATGGCAAAGTTGGTTACCTCATTGACAGTGGCTTTGTTGGAACATCTTTTTAAAGAAAGTCCTCAGACAAAAAGTTCACAATGAGTAAAGAAGATTCTTTTGTTTCGAGAAATGATGATGTCCTAAAACTGTCATCGCCAGTTCTCAGTTCAAGTACTTGTTCCAAAGACATGCTATGTTTTGAGGATTATCTGTCTGATTTAACAGTTTATTAGCGATTCAGTGCCAGTGTCATGGTAAAGAGTTGTGTTCTCTTCTTCACTTTAAGTTTAAATACATTACCGCTGTGACATAAACATTTTTGGATATTTTAATTATTTTAAATTAATAAACCATTATCTTGTGGTATAAATTTTTATTTATTTATTTACTAATGGAAGAATATACACTACTGGCCATTAAAATTGCTACACCATGAAGATGATGTGCAACAGACATGAAATTTAACTGACAGGAAGAAGATGCTGTGATATGCAAATGATTAGCTTTTCAGAGCATTCACACAAGGCTGGCGCCGATGGCGACACCTACAACGTGCTGACATGAGGAAAGTTTCCAACAGATTTCTCATACACAAACAGCAGTTGACCAGTGTTGCCTGGTGAAACGTTGTTGTGATGCCTCGTGTAAGGAGGAGAAATGCGTACCATCATGTTTCCAACTTTGATAAAGGTCAGACTGTAGCCTATCGCAATTGCAGTTTATTGTATCGTGACATTGCTGCTCGCGTTGGTCGAGATCCAATGACTGTTAGCGGAATATGGAATCAGTGGGTTCAAGAGGGTAATACGGAACGCCGTGGTGGATCCCAACACCCTCATATCAATAGCAGTCGAGATGACAGGCATCTTATCCGCATGACTGTAACGGATCGTACAGCCACGTTTCGATCCCTGAGTCAACGGATGGGGACGTTTGCAAGACAACAACCATCTGCACAAACAGTTCGACGACGTTTGCAGCACCACGGACTATCAGCTCGGAGACCGTGGATGCGGTTACCCTTGAGGCTTCATCACAGAGAGGAGTGCCTGTGATGGTGTACTTGACGACGAACCGGGGTGCACAAATGGCAAAACGTCATTTTTTCGGATGAATCCAAGTTCTGTTTACAGCATCATGACGGTCAAATTCGCGTTTGGTGACATCGCGGTGAACGCACATTGGGAAGCGTGTATTCATCATCGCCATAATGGCGTATCACCCGGCGTGATGGTATGGGGTGCCATTGGTTACACGTCTCGGTCACCTCTTGTTCGCATTGACGGCACTTTGAACAGTGGACGTTACATTTCAGATGTATTACGACCGTGGCTCTACCCTTCATTCGATCCCTACGAAACCCTACTTTTCAGCAGGATAATGCACAACCGCATGTTGCAGGTCCTGTAGGGGCCTTTCTGGATACAGAAAATGTTCGACTGCTGCCCTGGCCAGCACATTCTCCAGACCTCTCACCAATTCTGGTCAATCGTGGCCGAGCAACTGGCTCATCACAATACGCCAGTCACTACTCTTGATGAACTGTGGTATCGTGTTGAAGCTCCATGGGCAGCTGTACCTGTACACGCCATCCAAGCTCTGTTTGACTTAATGCCCAGGTGTATCAAGGCCATTATTATGGCCAGAGGTGGGTGTTCTGGGTACTGATTTCTCAGGATCTATGCACCCAAATTGCATGAAAATGTAATCACATGTCAGTTCTAGTATAATATATTTGTCCAATGAATACCCATTTATCATCTGCATTTCTTCTTGGTGTAGCAATTTTAATGGCCAGTTGTGTATATTTCATAGTTTCCATTCACCTCTCTTAGCTTTGAAAAGAAACAATCATGGTTCTATAATATTGTTTCTGATAATCCTTATCCTAATTGCAGTGTTATTGGAAACACCATGTTAACATATTTGTTAAAAATTTATCGAAATAAAACAATTTAATGATAATATCATAAGCTGACATGGATAATAAAGAAATGAGGTTTGATTAGTACTTTTTGTTTTAACCCAACAAACAATTCAAATTTCAAATTTGTTTCTATTAAGCCCATTTTACAGTAACTATCACAAGATTACCTTATCACTGTTCTAAATTATAGGCAGGACAACCCATTTTATATATTGACATGTATCATCACTTGCACACTATTGTAAAATTCTAAGGGCATTCTTATTAGATCATTGCTTCTCTTCAGTAGCAGAAATTTTAGAATGTTTGAGATACAAGAGACTTGAAACAAGACAGTGCAGCTGCTGCAAGTAGTGTAAGATGTGGGAAGGCGACGAGGTCGTAAAGAGATTTGGATATTATTCCTTTAATCTTAAAAACCACTTACATAGTCACTGAGAAAGGTGTACACTTCATTGGGACCTCGATTGCCTTGTGAAGTGAAGTAGGCCAAAATACAATACCTTTCTTAACTTTACCATGATCAAAACACTGCAGATAGTTTTTGGAATCATATCTGTTTTGCACCCTACATTACATGGGAAAGAAATTTATCTGTGACCAGCAACACTGGAATGTTAGATGCTTGTGGTACCTGCAATTTTAAATGAAGCATAGCTCATAACATACAAGGCAAATCATGTTGTCTATTGCAAAATCTCACAAGCTTGATGTGAAATGTGGTTAATTAAGAAAGCAGAATTACCGTAAATTATTTTAAAACTATTATTTCTTTAATTATAATAATGTAATGTGGATGTATTTATTTAAAGATTTTACACAATTTTACAAGTATAACTTCAAAAAATATCTCTTGCAAGATATAACAAATACATCCACAACTTAGTTCTTGGGATAGTATTATAGACAATTTTCTTTTCTTTGTTTTTCTGTATTAACAGATTCCTATACTGTGTTGTTACTTACCTGGACTCCATATGGTGCTATCAGGGGAGAACAGATAGTGGAAAGTTGAGGAGGGCTACAGAGACAGCAAGCGACAAGCTCAGGGGTCGCACACAGGGTAGAGAGGCTTCTCTGAATTGCTCCTTAGTGCTGTCTCCTGTCTACCTGCCGCCATTTTAAGTTCTTATCTTCCTCTTGTGAGGTAAAAAAATCCATAAGCTAAACTTTAAAGAGGTTGCTTGCATTGCTACTTTATTCTCATACCCGTGTAATCTAGTGGATAATTCACAAGACATCACAAAATCTCTCTTCTTAAATGTTGATGACACATTGTTATAATAGCTTTCATAATGAATCCACTGGGTTGGTGAATAAGTTCATAGGGTTTCTCTGTGAGTTTAATAATCACAACAGATACACATATCAGAGACTCCAGGCATCAATAATATATTGTCTTTCACTATTAACAAAAGTGAGCCAATACTGAGAACCTTTCAATTCCATGACTGTAGAAATCACACAGTTTTCACGAAAAGCGCTCATTTAACCATGTTTGGAGCACATTTTCAGCCAGAAAGGAAGTTTCCCTTAGGCTGTTCAATAGAAAGTCAAAAAGGTGAAAATCTGAGAACACAAGATCAGGTGAATACGGTTGTTATGGATTGACTTCCCAAAACAACTCCTGTATAGTGTTATTTGTCAGTCTAGCAAAATGCGGGTGGGCATTATTGTGGAATAGCATAACTTCTCCTTGGTCACTGATCTTGGATTGCATCTGCAAGACGTCTCAGTTGTTGACAATAAATGTCAGCAGTGGTAGTTACACCTTGGACAACCAATTCGTAGTACATCCACCAGATGCATAACATACAGGGTGCATAAAAAAATGTACACACTTTGAAGCACCATAGAAAATTTATTTCCCGTTCTACAATGTTAAATTTCTGGAAATGGAAAGTTTAAAGTCCAATTGGAAAAATAAATGTATTTTGCAAATGTGATTAATGTTCAAACTGGTGGCCTTCAGGATCAATACATTTCTGAGTATGAGTCACCACTGATTCTGTACATCGTATCAAAGTGTCCAATGAGATTTCTGCGCACACCGCCTGAATCTCATTCCAAAGTGTGTACAGGTTACGTGGTTTACGTTTGTACACCTCATCTTTTACTGTGCCCCATAAGAAGAAATCTGGTGGCGTGAGGTCTGGAGAGCGTCAGGAAACTTGATTGGTCCCCTGCATCCTATCCACTGGCCTGGCACATTGTGATCCAGGTATGCTCGTATGTCCCTATGATAGTGCGGCGGGGCACCATCTTGTTGGAAATAAAACTCATCATTACCGTATAATGCACGAATGGCAGGGAATATGGAGTCAGCAAGCATTGTTAGGTATGTTTCTCCAGTAACAGTACCTTCCAAGCGGAAAGGTCCAATGAGTCCCCTTGCAGACAAACCACACCACACATTTACACCAGGCAAATTCACAGCCTTTTCAACTGCAATGTGAGGATTATCTTCAGCCCAGTACACGCAATTGTGCCAATTGACAGTTCCACTGAGTTTTAATTGGGCTTCATCTGACCAAATTATGCTACCCATAAGCCCCAGTTCACGTCTCACCATCTCCTGAACCCATTCACAAAATTCTAACCTTCGATCTCGATCATCATTACTTAGCTGTTGCACCGGCCTTGGAATGTACACATGAAACTTGCCTTTCTTCAGAAAGTGTAGCACACTACTAGCACTTACATTACTCTCACGTGCCGCTTGCCTTGAAGATTTTTGAGGCGAACGCTGAAACAGTTCCGAGACCGCAGGTGTGGAATCATCACTTGTAGCTGTACGAGGTCGCCCTGATCCACCTTTATGCACATCACACACTGTTCCATGAATTTCGAATTTGTCTCGTAGACGTGTAATTGTTAACTTTGAAGGTGGTTCTGTACCATACTCACTTCTCCACTGTCTTCGAACCGCAGCTACATTCTCAAACTTCCAGTACCACTTAATTATCTGCTTCCGCGCTTCAAAGCTCAAACGCACATCCGCCATGTTGCAGTTACTTCCTTGCCACTGCTGCCACCTGTTGAAGAAACATAACATTACTTTCTCGTGGATATTTAGCCTTGTAGAATGGAAAATAAATTGTCTATGACAGTTCAAAGTGTGTATACATTTTTTTGATGCAAACGGTATTCTTTTGTGGATGGGCACAGGTCTTTGTACCAGGAGTTGCTGTATTTTTTGGTCTCAACTTGTTTTCCCTATGTTAGCATAAGGCTGCCATTTCTTGTCACCAGTAATGATACATTATAGGAATGATTGGTGGTGTTGTTCATGAACCAATTAACGACAAGTGAGCAGAGATTCACATGTGGCCTCCCACAGATTTTTGTGATTTTGGATTAGAGCACGTGGTACCCACACACACAACTGGAGAACCTTCCCCACTGCATTCTAATGTTTCATTATGGTGGAACCATCACAGTTTGTCACATCTGTCAGTTTTCAAGTACACTGACATGGATCACTGTCCATCAATGTCTTTTAACCGTCTTCATCAAACGCCAAAGCTCTTCCTGAACAAGGAGAGTCACTAACATCAAAACAATCCTCCTTAAAATGAGAAAACTATTTTCTTGCCGTGCCCTGTCCAATGGCATTATCCCCGTGCAAGATGCAAAGGTTTCCATTGCTGTCACCCTCTACTGAACTTGAGCAGAAGAACATATCAGAAATGTTCTGATTTGTCCATTTGGCCTGTGAACTACAAATAAAAAATGACAATCTAAAAACTAACCCATGACAACCGAAATACCAACAGGAAAAACAAAAATACTACAAACTTATCCACTAACCTAGAACTAAGGTTACTCTTAATTTACAAAATGATAATTACACAAATTAATTTATTTGTATCAATAGAGCATAGGTGTTACAAATTCACATAAAAAGTCCATTTGTGATGATATAAATGCGAAACTTGCATCTCAAATATGTGTTGACATACACAGCAGTATCACGTTTGAAAGACAATATGACTAGTCAATTTTCACAACAGATGATTCATAAACATAAAGGAGCAGTGCATATACAAAAGTGAACTCTCATACAAAGACAGTAAGACATTGTTAAAACACACCACAGCTATTCAGAGTGCTCAACAATTTATGGCTATGTCTAAATGAGTAGTGCATACAAAACATTGTTTTGTGCTGCCAGGTTTCTATAGAAAAAAACCTTACCTGAAGTGCTACTACTTTTTTACACCCAAGATTGAATGACTTACATCCATGTGTATAGAGGCAGCACCTCATAAAGAAAGAAAGCTCCACACATCGGCCGTGACATCACAACATGGCGTCATCCATATTCTCCAAAAGCTCGTAAACACTGTGCTGCATGCTACTGAATCATAACTTAGCTCATTGGTGATTGGAGTTATCAATTATTATATTGACATAATGCCATTTAGTTGCTGTGTGCTGAACTTTAGAGGCAACTAAAATAGAGGCCCAAAAGTTTCTGTGTTTAAATATCCAGAGGATGAAAAAATGAGGAAGACATAGTTATGATGAATTCACAGGAAGAGCCTTACTCCTTCTGCAAGTTCAAATGTGTTTTTTTTCTTCTTTTTTTTTAAATTGTTAAAGCATGTATAACACGATGCGCAAAAGCGTACACCTATGCACCAGCGGCCCTACCGTGGATACCTGTTACTACATACTGGATCACGTCCAACCTACTACACCATCCACACGGGATATACCTAGTGCGCGTGCACAGCAGCAGACGACTATATTCATGAGCAGCAGACGATACGCGCACGAAAAGAAAACATAAGTGTGTGCTGTCTTGTAAAGTCGTCCGTTCTACCGCGAGCAACTCAGGAGTGAGTGTATGATACACTGGATACGTTCAAATTATTTCTGTGAGCTCAAGGTTCGTATTTAATAAGAAATTGTTTTCTTTACCATTATTTATTAAGTAATTGTTTTTCTCTTATGTAGGCTACTACTGTTCTGAATTACAGACACACTATTTTTATATTACGACACTTGATTACACTGGTATATGTATATCGAAATTTACATTTATACAGCATATTACACATGGAGGATCTACTTGTTTTTGAAGCTATTGCCCTGGCAGTAAATCTTCAGATTAGGGCAGAACGGCGACGAAAACGAAAAGCCAGGCGTTGTTGGGTTCGACCCTGGCTGAAAAGAAGGGACGAAGGCAGGGGAATATATTCACTTTTAATGAAAGAACTGAGGCCCGAAGATCCGCAAGAATTTCGGAACTTCGTTAGGATGGACATGGCCTGTTTCGAGAAGCTGCTGTCTATGATAGAACATAGAATCAAAAGGTATGACACAGTCATGAGGGAGGCTATCTCACCTTCTCGAAGGTAAGAATTGTATGTTTATACGTTTTGTGATCATACCAACCAAGATGTCTCATACAATTTCGTTACATGCCCTGTTATGTTGCAGGCTGGCTGTAACATTACGGTTCCTGGCGACTGGGAAATCTTTTAAGAGTCTGGCTTTCAGCCACAGAATTGCACAGCCCACCATTTCAAAAGTTGTTGTGGATGTATGCACTGCAATTTGCGAAACCTTAAAGGACCAATACTTAAAAGGTACATTTGTGTTATTTTTTCGAGTTTGGAATAAATATATGTGTGTATTTATATGTGCCATTCAGACAGTAATTAAGTATAAAGATTACAGGCACCACCAACAGAAGAATAGTGGAATAAAATTGCCAAAGAATTTGATGAACTGTGGCAGTTCCCAAACTGCATTGGTAAGCCACAGAATTAAGTTACATAATATGGGGAAAATCTGACAATAATGAAATGTATTTAAAATGCTTTTAATGAAGTACATCAGACTCAGCTTTAAGCAGTTTTTTATCTCCCACACTGCAAGTCTATGTACTGCTATAGCCAGCCGGTGTGGCCGTGCGGTTCTAAGCGCGTCAGTTTGGAACAGCGTGACCGCTACGGTCGCAGGTTCGAATCCTGCCTCGGGCATGGATGTGTGTGATGTCCTTAAGTTAGTTAGGTTTAAGTAGTTCTAAGTTCTAGGGGACTGATGACCTCAGTAGTTAAGTCCCATAGTGCTCAGAGCCATTTGAACCATTTTGTACTGCTATATAAAACTACTTACTTTTATTTTCAGGAGCAATGGATGGGAAACACACAGCATCTGCCCCACCACGAACTGCTGGCTCAACATACTTCAATTATAAAAAATTCCACAGTGTTGTTTTACTAGCTATTGTGGACACTAGGTACCGATTCTCTGTAATTGACATTGGGTGCATTGGAAGAGTGAGTGATGGTGGGGTGTATGGAAACAGCCTGATCAGTAGTGCACTTCGGGAAAACTGGTTGAAGGTACCACAGCAAAAATCACTTCTTGGCACAAACATTGAAGTGCCATATGTGATTCATGCTGATGATGCCTTTCACCTGAAGCCATATATCATGAAACCCTATAGAGACTGCCAGAACCAGAAGTCCAAACAGATTTTTAACTACAGACTGTCAAGAGGAAGGCGAATAGTGGAAAACACTTTCGGAATTCTGGCCAATCGCTTCAGAGTTCTTCTCAGTACAATTCGACTACCCGTTGAGAAAGTGGAATTAATTGTTCAGACTTTATGCATACTGCACAACTACTTGATTGAAGAGGCAGATATCACATATCTGACAGCTGCTGATACAGAAAACACAGACTTGTGCACCATAACAATGGCTCCTGGCGAGGAGAAAAATCTCTCTCTTGCATACCCCAGCAGAGTGGAAATCGCACATCACTGTGTGCCAGGGAAGTGCGCGAAAAATTTTGTGAGTTCTTTAGTACAACAGGTTATGCTTCATGGCAGTGGGAAGCTGTTAAGAAGTACAACTTTTAGCAGTAATAATGTACAAAAGGCAATCTTTTATTTAAAAATAACTCATCAATGAAATGCAATGCCTTAACTTTAAAATCAGTTACAGATTTTTTTACGTATGCCATCCATGATACATTTCATGACATTCAATTTCACGTCAGCCTAACTGCTGGATTTTTCAATTTCTTCAATTCAGCAGCAACATACTGCCCAAACTTGTCATCTTCATTGCTGCCATTAATGGAAACTTCAATGTCTCTTAAGACTGACAATGTTGAGGTGGCTAATTCATCCTCAGTGTCCCTACTACGCCTCTTTCTGGCTGAAGCGTAAGGTGATGGTATTGATACAGGCGTACTTCCCTCTGACAATTCCACAGTAAATATGTCTTGGGAGTACTGGAAATAGAAAACTGATACAGTATTGTGCTACATACGTATTACAATATCTAACATTAAAGTGGTTATGTAAACTACAGTGGTCTGTTTAAAGTTCTCTGTGTAAAATATAAGTAATGTAAGTAACTTGTATGAAAGTGAAGTACTATTTTGTTGGAGCAAATATATACACTATAATCAAAATGTTACATTCTTTTGGTCAAGAGAGCTTCATGGCTAATGAAATGTCATTGACATACATGAGAATTCTGTTTATGCACTTACATTGCTGTTGTCATCTTCAATATATCCCTCATTTACTACGGTCTCTTCAGTAACTGTGGTCATCTCAGTATTCTGAAACAGTTGATGTGTTATTCACTTGTTGCAATTACTGTTTACAACTTTTATTTAAATGTAGGTAAATACTTACACAAGAGTCACTGAAAATGGTCGTGCTACATGGATTTGATGAAAGAGGCTGTGGTATCTAAAATATTAAAGGCCCATGTTAGTCTATAGCACATTGTGAACCGCTCATAACACTGAAAAATACAAACACACATGGTAGTGTTAAAGCGTGATTTGTTTCCAAAATACCGTTCACTAATATAAGCATATATACTACTTTAGTTGGAATATCCATCTACAATTTGAAATCAGAATAAGCTGTCTTACACAAAGCAGAATTCCTACAAAGGAAGGCAACAAAATATTCGTACTTACCATACGGCTTGGGACATTTGTCACTGTTTTCCTTGGTGTCACGTAGTCCTTCAAAAACTTCAAAGCATTGAACCACCACACAGCAGGCTCATGAAGTTTATGATCTGCCCCTGCACCACTATCCTCGCTGGCTCTAATTTTTTTTAGCTCTCCACAAAAGTGCGACTGCAGTGACATGAAGCGAGTTTTGCAGTCCTCATCTGTTGCGTTGGGCAAAACTTCGCGAACTTTACAGCCTATCACTGACAGTTCCTCTTTCCTGGCATGCTGAAATAAAGCAAGAGATGCAATAAAATCAAACACGAACTTTCGTAAGCTAAGACACTGACATACGAATCGAGAATCATCATGTAACATAATATACATATTACTCAGAAATAAATGATGCCAACGTACCTTATTACGATATAGTGGGTCCTGTGGGTTATACATACACTTTTCTTCACTGTAGGCTTGAAGAGGATGCTTAAAGCCTGTTTGTTCCGTTCCATTTCTAGAATATGAAGCAATAAATAGAACAATAAGTGTTCACAAACAGCTAGCATAAAAGAAAGTCTACTGGAGAGAAAAAAAAATTTTACTGCATTTATGAAAACCTACTTACTGAAAAAATTGCGGAAAATCTCCAACACGAAAAACTGTAATTTGCCTCTAGACACCCAACCATAAACAAACAACAAGCAGAAAGCACTGCGGTACCCATTTCTGCGCATGCGCAAGTTTTGCAGCCTAGTGCGCATGCGCGGGTTGATGGCAATTTGGAACTGCTCTCTATTCCGGAGCGCGGATAATGTGTGTGCTACTTTTCGTAGTTTAGCCCGTTCTACCGCTAGATGGCTGTCGCACTAGACCAGTACTGGCCACGGCAGATCGTCATGTAATACCGGCTTAAGAAAGTTTAATTTTAATGACTTGGTGACTCCTCCAAACATTAGGCTCTTTACATTATGTAAATTCTTTATTCCACAAGTGCAAGAAGTAGGAATCTGTATAAAACTGATAATTGAGTCAAAGAGAAGTCTCTTCAAGAACATCAAGTATCTTATACCGCATTTACATGGCATTACATTTCCTCTTTAGTACATGTTGCGATTAAACAAATCAGTTTCCGATGAAGTGTGATATATGCAGAATCTAAGTCGCTTCCAATGGACTGGAAGCAGTATTCAGCTCTGTTTTCTGCTGTAAAAACTTTCATTAGCTGCCTGTTCATATAGGTCAACCTAGTAAATCAAAACTAAGTTCCAAGTAGCTATTGCACATAGTACATCTACAATAAATTATCTCTAGCAAACAGATGTTTAAAATTCCTGAAAGTAATTTTGGGTATAGCACTGAGTGAAAAATGCTTCAGATTTTATAATGGACAAATAATTATTTTTCTTTAGAAATGCGAATCGAGTTTCACAAAAGGGAAAAATGCGTATGTAGGTTACAGTAAATGGAAAGACAGGAACTATTTTTACATTCAAGGACTTGTAGTCCATCATCATATACAAAAACAAAGAAAAAAATCTGTCAACATACATGTCTTAGAAAAAGTTACAAGTGTCTTGTATCAGTTCTATCAACAAATTGTCTTAATTTCTGGGTCTGAATTTCAAACATATGTGAGTGCTCTAGACTTCCCTAATTAAGTACGCAATTAAATTATTTGAAACGGATTGAATGCATTTGTCTCTGCTAATATGCAACACTTTAAGTGGAAAAGATCCAGCTTTCTTAATGCTGTCAATTTTTGGGTAGCCTATGAAATAATGTACAGAATGTGAATTAATTGTCGAACCACAGAGATGCAGAAGGACCTCATGGATATTTTATAGAAAGCACTTTCATTTAAATAGTTCATATCTACACAGCCCATACAAAGGTTTTGATAGCTACATAAATCCACAACTTTCAGTAATTATTTTGTATTCTTTCATACCCAGCCTCCAAAGAGACTAGTGTGTGTGTGTGTGTGTGTGTGTGTGTGTGTGTGTGTGTGTGTGTGTTTTCTCTTTCTAGTGAATTTATGAACATGTAACTCCCACCAGATTTCTGAGATTCATATTACCAAACTACGAACATCTGTATTATCACTATTATTAATTTATATTGGGCATTTTACAATACTAAATACTTTTAATTTATCATGAAATAAGTTAACCACTTCCTCTTCCTGCTGTTTTTAGTTATTCTGTCAAATTTATTGTCATGGTGCATTAGTACATGGAGCAGCTGCCCCTCCCACATGTTTCATATTTATGAGAATCTCTCTGTCTCTGAGCAGAGAGGCTTCTTCTGTTTTTATAGCAGGACAGTATCTTTGTATACATATAGTGGTTTTGATAAATCCGTTAAGGAGTATAAATACCTGGTCGTGCAATACCCATTATTTATTCACTTTTATTTGCAGATATGATACCTCCACTTTCATAAGTTTGACGTCCCGTGGGAAATACAAATTTGGGATGAAAGCACTGAACAATTATGTGCTCCCCTTGAAAACCCACATTTGTAGTCACATGAAGTTCCATTGATATCCCAAGACCGCTTCACTATTTATCATCTGAAGAAAGGAGATGTCAAGGGCCAAAGCAAAAAAAGTTGAAGCTTGAAAATGAACTAGCAGCAGCATTACACTATAGTCTGTCTACTAAAAATGACTATAATGAAGTTTCCCGTTCAGTTCTTTACAAGAGTTACATGGCACGAATTTGGAACTGCAAGGAAGAGTGAGTGTGTCAATTTTTTGGAGATCACAAGAAACCCAGCACCATTGATTACTCATTCTGTTGTTGTAGATACAAATTTAAATATTTCATTTATGAAAAACATGCAACTTGAGCTGTTGGGCAGTAAGTCCTTTCCTAGAGTAGTAAATAACAGACATGAAATTTTGAGTCTGTTGTAGGAGTTTTAAGACAGATTCTGAGTGCTCAGAAAGTTGCATAGAGAATATAGTAGAGATAATGAGAGAGAATTTAGTAGAGTCATTCCATGTCAGTTCAACCAGGGGCTCCAGCTCATAGTCTCATATTTGACTGAAATTCAGTACACTAATTCTACCGTGTGTGGAACACTCGTGTACAAAGTATTAGTTTCCCCTGCCAATCAGTTCCAGAATTATGACTTGTGAAAGAAGGTGGCGTGACCCAGAAATTGCAACCTGCATCTGGCAATCTATCTTCAGACCCAACTTCAGATCCTAATAACTTTGGAACTATTCCACACAGTCCAGTGAAATTTCTACAATCCAGTAACATCCATTTAGAGAACACACTCAAAGAATCAAAACACCAACAACATATTTCTGAGGGAAAATAAAAAAATCCAAAATGTGATTAAAAAAATGTAATATGTTAAAAGGTACATATTGTAGGTGTCCTCTATGTCAAATATAATTCACTCAAAAAGGGTATAAATTTTTTTGTGGTAAGCTTAATGTGGCCTAAACACACACAGAACTCATCATCCCCATACCAGTCACAAAAACTGAGTTACATGCACACGAAACTACAAAAATTTGAAAAATTACCTGAAAAACATGGATTTTCGAAGTGTGGTAGCACAAAAGGGACAAGTGGTATACAAGCCAAATTTCACACAGTGCACAAGTAGACCATAACGATATATATCTCAAAATTCCAGCATGTTATTGCAAGACATTTGTGTACACTGGAAGTTGACAGATGTACTTGGTGATGTGGCCATTGTTCCACAAAATAATTTTGTAAAAACATATCGTAAACTGTTCTCCCTCTTCTTATCCTCTCCCACAACTGTTTAATCACTAAGCAACAACATATAGACAGATTAACACAACCTATCATTAATGTTTACTGCACCTTAACTGCTAAAAAACCAGCCGATTGTGCTTCGAACAGAAGTTCTCCCACACTTTAGCTACTGTACTCTGTACATTGAGTGGCAAATGGTACTGTCTTCCTGACACTGTGGTAGGTGTCATAAGAATATGTTCAAAAGGAATACAACACCTGACTGCCAAACGTGACCAACGAAATGATCTTGCTGGTCCTGCTGGTGCCATGAGGTTCACAAATACATCACCTTCTGCTTCACAGCACTCTGCAACACATCCCAAGTACCATTTGTCATCATAAACAGCAATAACATAGCAACCTGGTTGTATGGTGCTGCTTTTGCTTCTGAATCCTGATTCAGACACACTGTGAAGACACATGTTGTGTATGAACCTATAGTTATAACCAGACAGTCTGCTCATCTGCATACTGTCAGAGTCCACTAGAGAGAACTGATGATGGCTCCTTGTGACTGCAGCAGTTTTAACATGTTCTAGTCTGCTTTTTAGCAACTCTTTGATTGATTTCACCTCATCTTTCGAAACATAGAATTATTGTATGTCAGAGATATTTTTCTGTATCCAAATAAATAATTGAAGGGGTGTTAGAATGTGACCTTCTGTAGGGTGCTGCAGACTAGCTCGTGATGCCATGTGCTCAATGATTGCACCAATACCATCACATACATTTTTACCATGACTTGTTGCGAAAAAATTCTATTCTGCGCGAATCTGAAAATCATGGTAATGCATGCATAAATTTTTGAGATTTTTACAGTTTTTGTACTGACTAGCTGCCCCATCACTGAAGTATTTCGCAAAATGTATGTCAGGAAGCTTGTTTTTCACATATTCCATGACAGTGTGAATGTGGGCATGAACTGCAATGGGATCATGAATTAAACAGTCACTAAAAACGCACAGGTTCATGACAGACACATCACCTGATTCACCTTTATAGTAAATCGCAAATGTTTGGAGAGTTGCTTGACTGTTTTCCCAATGATATCCTTGGATGGCATCTTTTTTTTTTTGTCATCAGTCTACTGACTGGTTTGAAGCGGCCCGCCACGAATTCCTTTCCTGTGCTAACCTCTTCATCTCAGAGTAGCACTTGCAACCTACGTCCTCAATTATTTGCTTGACGTATTCCAATCTCTGTCTTCCTCTACAGTTTTTGCCCTCTACAGCTCCCTCTAGTACCAAGGAAGTCATTCCCTCATGTCTTAGCAGATGTCCTATCATCCTGTCCCTTCTCCTTATCAGTGTTTTCCACATATTCCTTTCCTCTCCGATTCTGCATAGAACCTCCTCATTCCTTACCTTATCAGTCCACTTAATTTTCAACATAATAATTTTCAAACATCTTGAACTATAAATACATAATTTTCAGAAAAGTCTAGTGTTACTATAATTTCATCTTGTTTCAAATTATCCTTACAGAATTGGAGATAAGCCAATTGTGCTGTTGCTGTGAAGCTGTGTGTGGTCAGTTTGTCCATTTTTTGACAACACATGTCAAGAAAATCTTCCACTGTACTTTGCTTTGCTTCAAGACTTGTGTTATCCATGTGTGTCCATTGCTTATAAGAAACAAGTTCATCATCATCCATAAGGAGTTCACCGTACAATTTGTTATTCATGTGTTCTGCAAGATTTGCCTTACCAGGACATTTTTCACACCTGTGTACCATGCACTGGTAGGAACTGATGTCACACACTAGCAGCTTCATTGCACCTTTGTAATACAGACCAGAATCATTTATAGCAGCAAACATCAGCTTAACATTTTGAAGGGTCTCACATACACAAACATTGTGTGTGCCCCTTGCACTTTGAGGCACAACCCATTTTGGCCAAAGATTGAAAAAAGATGATAAACCTACTTTGATATTGGGATACTTTTCCTTGAATTCTACACACAGTTCTGATGTGTTGCATAGCAACAGTCTTTTTTGCATCTGTACACGTACATTTCCCATTTTCACGGTTACATAGTCTTTTTTTCAGGCATTATTCGCCTGTTTCCATAAAACTCCTACACTAGCACCTTTATTTCTGAACTCAATTGCTTACCCCGAGCCTTCTGCAGTTGTGGAAGCACTCCTTGGGTTACTTTTATTTTCCTAGCTTGCTTTACCATGTATGTAGAAACATTGAATTCCTGTGCAGTGTAGTCAATAGACCAGCTGGAAGGTGCAAGGGTAAGAATAGTTACTTTTTTCTGGTGTGTGGATATGGCACATTTTTCTTTCAAATCATGCACAATTTTGTGCAAATCAGAGCATTTCTGGCATGATTTCTGTTCCTTTGGAGCAGATAGTTCTTCCTCTTCCATTGTATCAGCTATTTTGTGTTTTAATTCCATTTGAGCTTCTTGTAGTTTTCTTCTACCATAGCTGGGCCTGTCTTTTCCCAACTTTGTGTGTCTTCATGGGAGACAAACCAAGAGCAGTCACTGAAGTATTTAATTGCTCATCCGCTGTGGTTGTAGGTGGCTGATGCTCTTCGTCACTGTCATGTGAATTACCAGAATATTCTTCATTTTTTTTTAGCAGTGCAACACACCTGGAACATAACTTTTGTCCTGGTTTCATGTTAAGTCCCATGCACTGATTCACTTTCAATACTCATTTTATATCAATTTCTCTGAGGTTACACTTCACTGTCTTCTTATGAATCCGAAATGGATCAAAACAACTTTGTAGGAAAGAATATTTATCCAGAAATACTTTCATATGATGATAACAAACACTAAAGTTTCCTGCAACTGCACTTCTTGTGCCCACAGGGTGTATCCCAGATATCCATAGCAACAAATCTTGGTTCGATTCATCCAGATCATACAGTACAAACCGAATGCCACATTTTGTTCCATGTGCTGTTTTATGACATTCAGATGCTTGTGCTCTAGCAATACTGCAACTTGTTTGAACAAAAGCACCACTAGTACATTCTTCTGCCTCCATACTGACTTTCCACAACAGTACTGACAATCTGAACTAGAATCTTAAAAACATGAGTAACCTGTAATTGTTGCTTGTTTCCTTTGTTGTTCCTGCCTAACAATGACTCATTTTGTCCCTGAAAACTACCATTCTTTAACTTTCTGTTGCCTAATGGTTCCCAACAATTGCTGCAGCTTTATCTGAAACAAGCTGTCTGCATCATCACTATTACTTGCTAAATCATGTTAAAAGAAACGTAACCAAATACATCTCTGTCAACTTTTATTGTACACAAATGTCTTGCAACAACAAAATGAAATTTTGCCACATATTATATTATGGTCTACTTATGCAGTGTTTCAAATTTGGCTTGGATATCACTTGTCCCTATTGTGCTACCACACTTAGAAAATCCATGTTTTTCAGGTAATTTTTCAAATTTTTGTATTTTCATGTGCATGTAACTCTGTTTGTATGACTGACATGGGCAAGATGAGTTCTGTGTGTGTTTAGGCCACAATAAGCTTACCACAACAACAAAAATATAACCTTTTTGAGTGAATTATATTTGGCATAGGGGGCACCTACAATATGTACCTTTTAATGTATTACATTTCTTTTATCACATTTTGGAATTTTTTATTTTCCCTCATAAATACATTGGTGGTGTTTTGATTCATAGAGTGTGTTCTCTAAGTGAATGTTACTGGGTTGTAAAAATTTCACTGGACGTTGTGGAATAGTTCCAAAGTTATTAAGACCTGAAGTTGGGTCTGAAGATAGATTGCCAGATGCAGGTTGCAATTTCCGGGTCCTTCTTTCACAAGCCATAATTCTGGAACTAATTGGCAGGGGAACTTAAAATTTTGTACATGAGTGTTCCCCACTTGGTAGCATTGGTGTGCTCAATTTCAGCCAAATCTGACACTATCAGCTGGAAAATTTTCTCAAATTGGTTGAATTGACATGGAATGACCGAGTGGTGTTGGAAAAAAGTACAGGAGTGTGAAAAGGAGATGCTGGAACTCATATCTTTACATATAAGATTTATAAATAAGTGTCTCAAAATTTTAATCACAGGTTGTAACACCAGTAATCCATAGATTTATGTATATCCCATAAATTTATCTGCTGACATTGTACTAGTGTATCTGCATACTCAAGATCTTTGGTTGTGTAAACATGTAACAATTATGTTAAGTTTTTGGCGTTTTAAGAAATTATATTGTAACTGTACCTCTGGTTTTATATGTAATACCCGGTGAATGTAATAATTTGTGAAAACTCTGTATATTTTACTGGTCCACACGTAGTGTAAAACCTGTAGTAAAGCCCTGTCGCTACCGAAATAGTTTGGCAGGACTGAAGAAGGTGGATTTGGTGCACAAGGCTCTTGATTCCTTTGTGCCGAGTGACAATATGAGTTCTGACTGTGATACTGAGTGGTCAGCATGTGACGAAGCAAGCTGGGATCTTTTTACTTCCACTCTTGTTTTGCCATCTGCCACCTTAAATTCATTTTTGCCTAATTATCATTAACATATAGGACTATAATCTGCATTTTCGTAAAAGAGTAAAAGTTGGCCCTCAGTCTTAATAACTATAACACCAGGTCTAATTTTCCACTCCTGGGATTGGAATGACTCCTTACCCTCTCCCTTAAAACCCACATCCTTTCATCTTTCCCTCTCCTTCCCTCTTTCCTGACGAGGCAACCCTTGGTTGCGAAAGCTAGAATTGTGTGTGTTTGTTTGTGTTAGTTTGTGTGTCTATCGACCTGCCAGCGCTTCGTTTGGTAAGTCACATCATCTTTGTTTTTAGATATATTTGTGCTTAGTTTTGTGTACGTAATTAATTTCCTAATTTATTCACACCATTCCTAGTTAATATCTTTTGTTATAGGGAGTTGTTTCATGACTTAGATTCTATTGTTGACTTATAAACAAAAATAAATTCAGTAATAATTATGAACATTTGGAAGAACTACTAGGATTCATAAAGTATTTATTTGGCTCTGTTCGAAACCATATTAACGAAGCTAGCTCTTAGTTAATTCCAAAATAATTGCGGGGTTTGTCAAAACTATTGTTTGTAGAACCATATCTGTTAATTTCATTATTTAAACAAATAATTTGGCCTCACCTTTGTGCTAGAAGGAACTGTTAAAAAGTAAGATTTTTCAGTGTATTCAGTTAATTGAGTAAGTTACGATTTTGTTAGAATAGATATACAAAATAGCTGCTTATAATAAGTAATCTTAATTAACAACAGACTGTTACGGCTTAATCGCCATTTTCAAGTACATCAAGTTTGATGTGAGGTCCAAATTGCATTGTTAGTTGACTGTTGTAACTGTCACTGCTTTATTAAGATCATAAATGGTGTCAAGAAGTTGAAATTAAATGTCTGTTATGACATGACAGCAGTTATGTTATAATTGTAATTTCTGTTACTTAAACATGAAACAATGAATAGCTTCAGTGCCTATTATTGTGAAGATATATAAAGGACCGATTTTTGGTCACGAGACAGACAGCTGACGGCCGTTTTTCAGAAGAAAATTATGTATTGTTTAAATTAACAACAATGCATCAACTTAACAGTGGAATAAGTGTAACACAAATAGGCGGTGTGCTGGAACAATTACGAACAATCTCTGCTTGATTTATTTGAAAAATAGTGTCACACATATCGTATTATTCTGCAGGAACAGTGAACTATGTGGTTAGGTTTTTACTGCTCATAGATGTTCAGCAGCAATCTGCTGTAGCAGGATGCTGATGTCTTCAACTTACTAACAAGGCTTATCAACATTTACCAATAGTGAACTGGCAATATAATTGTGTAATATTGGTTGTTATGAACGGTTAAAGTAAAGAACTGTGAAACACAGTTGTGCAGCTGTTGCCTACATCATTTACAGTAGTCAGTGATATACTTCCAACCCCCCACCCCCTTTTCAGCCAGTATAACAATGCAGTACATCGACACTGAGGACTATCAACGAAGAAATAAAGCAGGCTAATGTCACAAGCAGCAACCTTGGTCAGCTGTTGTGATTAATTTGGGTCTGCAAATTGGGGCAAGAAGAACTTGTGAACATGTAAGTTAGCCTTGGATGGTGGCCCTATTGGTATTAACAATGCCAATGCACGTGGCTAACATCATGAACCATGGTTGCTTTACTGCCAATTTTATAGCCACTATAATTTGCCACTAGCAGTAGAACTGTTGTCTAAATATGTACATCCAATGGACCAGGTGTTATGTATTGAATAATAACTTTTGTGGAACTTCTAACCACGTGCGCTCACCCATGATGATCCCCAGTCACATTCATAGACAGGGCCCTCTCCAAGTGAGTTAATTCCGAGTATCCTACTTTTATTAGACTGACAATTCTGGCAGTAAAATATTTTGCAGCTTTTTTTAACTTTGTGGAGTATGAAGTTTGGTTAGCTTTCTGAACAGTAAATGATTTACTACATATAATTTGTCATCTTAAAGTTTCCTAAAGTGTATTAATAAAGAAAGCTTTGTCATTAAATAAGTAGCTGCCATTAAAATAATCAATGACTGTAGTATAAAGTGCTTATAGCTGTCTGTAAGTAAATGTTATAAAAATGCAGCAGTAATATTTCGCTTTGAACAGGTTTGTAGACTTCCAATTGTTTGTTTCTTCGTATATGTTGTTTCAATGCAGTTTTTCAAGTTGTTTACTCATTTACAAAGCCAGTTTGACTTTCTTCCTTATGCACACTTCACGCAAAACACTGAAACGTGCTACAGAAGTTTTTTTTATAAGTAATTTTCTCTCCAGACTGAACACAAAAAGTTTTCTGCAGTATTTGGCCAGCAAACATTGCAACAAAGAACTCCCTGGCGCAATTCATAAGAAGAAATCCATCAGAGTGCTGGGTGACAAAAAATAAATAAATAAATAAATCTTTTCAGTGCAAAACTGAAATCAGCGAGTCAGTAACAACAGATGAGGGTTCTATCAATTTTTTTAAGTGCACTGTCCAGAGTCTCATTGTCATAGCCACAGAAAACACTTAAGCCTTGCAGAAAAATAGGGCTAATATCTAGATCCTGCTCACAGGTTGATGCGTCAGTTTTTCGTAGCCAATGGGATGATTCTTCAATATAACCAAAAGAGAGGCAATATGAGAGGCAATGTATTTCTGGCACCAAAATGTAAACCACTGCCTTCTTTGCTGTTTTTTGGTGCACTGGCAAGTTTCGAGAGAAATATTTTTTGTGATTATGACAGTGAGTGCTATAAAGTGGACTGATTCGAGTGATTTAGTTCTGCACAGCAACTTCATTCACTGCTGCATGTCTCGTGGATTAATTGTATCAAGAATGTATCAAATTGGTAGTGAAATTACTACTACTACTACTACTACTACTACTACTACCACCACCACCACCACCACCACCACCACCACCACCAATAATACTACTACTGCAGTCTGCAGGCAGCCCGAATCGAGTATTCGCACAGTGCGTGGTCCTCAGTCACACTTAAAATACTTACAGAGACAGTAATATGTTAAGAAGTGCATAATTTTAATTGGTATCAGTAAAGTAAACCATACCTCGGGGGAGGGGGGCGGTGGGAGGGTAAGCAGTGCAGCAGGTGTAGGGTTGGAGGACATCAGAGGAATGACCTTTTTTATTGTTTTTTTCTTGACAACTCACGGGCATGTGCAACTCATTCCAGTCAGCTGCTACGGGATAAGTTCTGACGCAGAAGTAACACAGATCTGTGAATGCCTTTTGTAGAAGCAATTATCTTTAAATGCAGTACATATTACTATTAAAAATTATGAAATTAAATTACGCCTCTTATAATACAACACAATGAGTGGAAGAGCAACGACACTGAAAACATTTGGCAAATATTTATGATCGTATCTCATACTGCATTTCAATCTAAGTACAATTACTGTTGCTAATCAACTAATTATTCACTCTCACAAACAACAATAGGCAGCCAGTTACAGAGTCACAGTTTTGGGGGTTGCCGAGGGTGGCCACAGTCTGAAACAGAACAGCTGAGACAAAGCGATCTGAACGGTGCCGCCTCTTTAACAATTAGTATTTCGCGAGCAGGCAGCCCTCATTATAGCTATTCTATCGGCGGCTCCACATCTGCTGCCTGCTGCTCTATCACTGTCTGCGTAATACAAACAGCTGACACACCTTCTATTGTTCCCATTACGCATCAAGGCAAGCGCTGACAACATTCCTGCACGAAACACGTGAAGTGCACCACTGGCCCTATTCTAGGCTTTTACCGATAAATAGTAACACGTGGAGAGTAACATTAAGTCACAGAAGTCTTAGGGCACGGCAAAGAAGTCACAGAGCAGCTAGCGTGTCCACCAGGAGTCAGCACGTCGGGTGGCCAAAGACAATGGTATGAAAACAGAGTGATCAGAGGCCATTTTAGAGTACCACTGACAGGCATAGCTCCAAGTGTACTCAGTACACATGTTGACAATATTAGTGCAGCGAGCATTTCCCAGTGACACAGAGAGCATGGGAGAAAAGGGATAAAGAAAGGGTCTCTGGTAGGGACACTGATACAGAACAAAAAGCTGACGGCAGGATCAGGACGCAGTGAGAGACCGTACAGGGGTTACGCTTCTCTCCCTACAACCAAGCTCTAGAAAACTACTCACTAGCAGTACAAAACTAGAGCCAATGATGTGGTGAGAGGACTTGGGTGGCACATCACATCGGGGACAGGTGGGGGCGAAAGGGAAAGCTGAACAAAACTTGGAGGCAGAACCCTCCAAGTGCAGTACCAGCACAGTTAATCAAATTGTAGGCAAATAGTTTTGGAACTCTTGTGTGTCGTATTGTGGGTGCGGGCGCTGTTAATACTGACAGCCTCATTTCTAAGCACATCGAATGGTGCTAGCCAGTCACTGTCACTGCACTAAGAGTCAGCCTCGTCATAGGTACAAGTCTTTTGAGGCAAGTACAGCAGGAGTTGACACTGTTTTATGTATCAATTTAAACGTTGCAAAACACTTCTAGTTGGGAGTATTTCAAGTCACTTTCCAATGCTTACCTTGAGTAACAATGGATTAAACATTATAGCCAGGTCAAGACTCCCTCTCACACAGGCCAAATGGCTAATTCCCTTCTCACAAACACTGTCACCCAATCTCAGGCAGCACTCATGCTTAGGATACCACATCATGTAGTATGTTTTGATGAACATATGCAGCGTTCCAAGAGCAGAAGTACCAAAAAAAAAAAAAAAAAAAAAAAAAAAAAAAAAAAAAAAAAAAAAAAAAACTTTTCAGTGGCATTTAAATTTATTACCCCAAATGGAAACTGGAGACATTTACAGAAATAGCCCATTAAAATTAAAAGTCTAGATTAGGTATGTAGGAGTGGCTTGAACACAAGTTTCTATGCATGTACCAGCATAGTCTGAAGCAAACCAGTAGTGAAGTCAAAACAAAACTTAGAAGCCTAAGGCAACAACAACAGAAGAACAGGAAACAAGGGAGTTAGGTAAACATGTTGTAAACTTGGCACACAAGAGCTGTGACAGAAAAGCATTACTGAGAACAAGCAACAGACTTTGAGAATGTGCTCACAATGTATATCGTCAAACCCTGAAGTTGAGGTTCTTCCAGTACACTCAATCAGGATAACATTTTACCAGTCAGGGTATCTTTGTACCACTTACTACTTCTGTTTCAAATGGCTGTTCCACCTATTTGCTTATTTGATGCTAAAAGTGACAGTTTTATTACCTCTGTGGTTTCTAGTTACTATTTCAGCTGTCTTTCCAACTTCCTACAAGCTCTTAGGCTTGTGATTATTCTTTTATTTATTTGCTGTGAATAGAGTTTCTGATGCCTGCGTGATTTAAGTTAAAAACTGCCAGGTTTATACAAATATCTTGATATTTCAAAATAAATCCTCAGTCCTGAATTCACACTACTTGTTTTTATTCTTTTTAACACCTGATTTTCTTCTGGTGTGATCTAAATTTACCCAAAGCAATAGATTTCAGAAAAATTCTTTGTTTCTTAAGATGTCTAAAGTTATATGGAAGGACAATATAACTTTATACCAGCATTAAAATAGAAATTTTATTCTAATGGGGCATAGTTCATATACATCTTCACTTTTCCAAGCACTCAGTAACTGTAGATGTAAAAGGTTGAAATGTCTGTTGCATTATGTAATTTCTTTTGTGTCCTGTACTTTCAAAAAATGTTAAAAAGTGGCACAACTTACAACAACTGACTGTAGCAGTATTACCAACAAAATTTCAGAAACAGAAAGTCAACTTATTTCCTTTATCTCATTTCAACACTAATGTCAATTCTGCAGCAACCTTAATTCTTGCTTCAGAACTACCAGTAACCTGTAACACAACACAAATGTCAATACTTGATGCTTACATAATGTGTTTCTACAAGTACAGTTCTGAAACTGATGCTCTTCGTTTGTATCCCAGTTATCATATCCCTACTGAATAGGCACCCTGGTCAGTGCTAATGGATATGACTGCAACTATGGCTGAGCACTCTCTTATAGGCATTCAATACAATCTGCCCTTGGACTGACATTGTCTAGTTCTAACTATAGAGCATAACATTCAATTAGTATTTAAAAATAATTGGCCTGGAAGATGAAACATAGCCAGTTTAAACCAAACCATTATGTGCTACATCCATCCTCATTTTCTTATTATCACAGATATAGAACTCTGATTACACCAAAGTGCATATATCTGTATTTATCAACTTTTCCATTTGGTTATGGGTTTCACTTTTGTATAATTAAAGATAAAATATCTCCAACCCCTTAACCCCCACCCCCCCACACAAAGCTCAACACCAGAAAATTCCTAAACTGAGTTGGATATAGTAATGGTATAATGTTGGCCTTTTACACTAACCCATGAACCAAGTTTTAGCAAAAGCCAACTACTGCTATGAACACTCCGAATCACCAGGTTTTAGCAAAACACGATATATGCATTCTTAGAGTTACAACACAAGTCGACAATGGCACTTTGTCTCTCTTACCACAGCAAGCAGTTAATAACAATGCAGTATACTGGTTGCGTTAAGTGATGTTACTCAAATTTTTAACAATATTTACTGGCGGGAATAGTACTGAAACCAGACTTCATTGTTGTCAGAACATTTGCAGCATACTTTTAGACAAGTATTCACTTTATGTTCATGTTAATGTCTACAAAGAAGTACTGCAAGTGGAAGCAAAATGTATGATGATTCTTGTCATTCTGGAAACAGCATACGATTCAAAGAACGTTCGGATGGGAGAAAACTCCAATTCGAGGAGAGCTTAGATTGGCCTGAATCGCAAAGCAAAAAGCATAGACTTCACATTTCACCTTGAAAAGCTAAAGAAATGAAAAAGTGTAAAGCTGCTGAACCCTGCTATGAAGATATTTTCCACTTTCACCATCATGTGACATTATTAAATAGAGTTTCCATTCAAAGTTCTTAATATCTCTTCACTTTACCGCAAAGCAGCGAACAGCCAGAAACCAAAAAAGAAGAAAACAGTGACAGTAACAATGAAGCATACCATTAAAAAAAGGAAAGGTGAGGTAGTGCCTGTTTGTGGTGCCACTTCCCAAGGAGTATTTTCTGTGTCAAATGACAGGTTATACTATCTAGTAAGCAGGTTCCATGAAAGAGGAAGGTTGCCAAGGAAAGGGAGAGGAGGTGACAGAATGGGAAAGGATCATAAGGTGGTGACGAGTGCCATGAAGAATTATATAAAAAATGTAAACGCAGAGAGAGCCATCATTGAAGGGGGAAGTCTACAAGAGGTTATTTGCCTTCAGGTCTCACATTAAAAATAATGTTTATGAGATTCTGTGAAGGAACAACACAATATAGGACTGAAACTATGCTCCTTATCCACATACAAGCATATATTTTACAAACATTTTAATCTATCATTCAGAAAACCTTATACCACCTGCTCCACTTGTGAGGTCGGTTTAAAGGACATAAAGACATATACATGTCTGCAGGAGAAGAATGAACTACAAATTGGACACAGATTACATACAATTAATGCAAAGCGATTTTACAATATAAAGAAAGAAGATAATCATATTGTCATTCAGATTTGTTTTGACTTCCAGCAAAACCAGCTTGTTGCGAAAGTATCAGTCAGTAAGGTTTTCTATGCCCATGATCCACACTAAGGAGCAAAAAAGTGAAAGCACTGTTTTCTCCATTTGGCTGGAGACTGAATCTTCAAAAGGACACAAACAAGTAGCTTTGTCTTTGCTGGACTTTCTTTTGGACTTATATATAAAAAAAAAAAAAAAATGACGGCACCAATACTTAACATACGTTCTCAGATTCTCGCAGCAGCAACAATAAAAACAACTGAATGATGGTGATGGTTACAGTGTTCTTGGAAAGGAGCACAAAATTCAATAGCTATGTGCCTCCAGACAGTGTGTTCGGTACAACTGAGAAGTTTTACAGAAAAAAAGAAAGCATCTTGTCTCCTAAAGAATATTACAATTTTTTACAAGAGTATGGTACACTCAAAGTTCTAAACACAGATGGACTGTTAAAACTCTAAAAGACAGTACACGGAAAGTACTAAAATCCAAGCTCTCATTCTACATGAACAGCCAAGTGTCATCTCATACAAGAAAGCATAGAAAATTGTTAATGTGTCAGTATGCACTCTGGAGATCCATAAAAAGTTGATATCCTGAGTTGAAAGAAATCATGCCATCCAACAGTGCTAACATCCACCCTCTTACCAAAACAAAATATGGTCAGCAAAGAAAAGAGGAAAGATACGACTGCCTTGCAAAGTATTTTGAAATTCCAGACGATGCAAAGGAGTTTTACAAAGATGTCCTAGACAAATAATGTCATTGTAACATGCAACACTTTTTGTGTTATTCATTTCATACTTTATGTGGTGCTGATAACAATGATATAAGCTAAACAATTATGTTAAAACAGTTAGCACTGCTATTATTGTTGTACACTATCATCTATTAGCATTGTTTGTATTATCAATAAAATAAACAAAAAACTATAATTAAAAAATGTTATATATAATAATATGTGCAAAAATATGCATTTCACAACAATGCAGGTACATAGTAAACACTACAGCACATAAAATATTAGCTGTACAAAAAATACAGAGACTAAAAGAAGGCAATGTAACTTATACCAGCAATAATCATAAGCATTTATCAACTTGTGGAAAAATCACACCATCATATACCACTATAAAAATTAAATTTTTATATTTTTCATTACAATGCTTTACTACTGTACGTGAGATCTAGCAGTCATGTAACAATTCAAACACACCTCGGTGAAAAAAGAAAAACTCATTTTACGAACAACTGTATCTGCTGTATTTATCGAGTTTTGAAAAAATGCTCCTCTATTTCCACAATTCAAAAGTTAGTAGCCCATTTAATTAAAACTCAATATCGAGACACCAACCATTTTTATATCCTGTACTGTTTCTGTTCTGATAAAACTGAATTACACAAATTTACTGAATATGGTGAAGTTCTTAGATTTTCCATATTTTGGATTTTAAGGGAAATATACGAAACTGAAATTTTCATTAAGTTAAAGTAAATGGTGATGATCAGAAGCCAGAGAAGTGTTGTTGCGCATGAAGTTATGATATAAAAAAGTGGTGCCTTGTGTTTTACAAAACCTATCTATTGATACAAGAATTAATTAGCCCTAAAAATCTGCTCTGGTTACTTTTAGAACATATTTTCTTTTGTATTACTAATGTCTCATACTCCTGCAACTGATTCAAAACCACTAAGTTAAGAGTTGCTGCGAAGGGTGAGTCCATAAATTTTCGGACTTGAAGGTGAAAAAAGACAGTTGGGCACAAGAGAATGGATTATTTCAATGGTAAGGGTGCACACCTATGTAAACATCATGTGAAGTGTATCACATAAGAATATTGTAGAAATCATCAAGGAGTGCATTAATGTAAAGACAATGGCGGGTGAGCAATTACGTACTGAGCCATCATCAATGTATGTATATCTAAGTGGGCTGGGAACAATTAATTATAACTTTGTATGTATTTGTGAATCTTATCTGTCAGCAAACCACACTATACACGTTATGGCAATAAACTGCCCATAAATAGCAAGGTCATGTGTCCGTGTTTTCAGTTAAGATGCATACAATTTCATATTCTGATGCACCATCGCTGTTGAGATTTTAAATTTTCAGTTTACAATGATAAATGGATGGAGAAGCTTGACATGGTAAGGATTGAAACATTTCAAAGTGATATGCACTGATGCAAATATATGTTCTCTCTTAACATACCTCAGTGTTACACAACCAGGTAATGCACAACAGCAATCTTCTTTGTGTGCATTACATTTTCCACAAGAGCAAGAAGCAGGGCAGTGAACACAATGGTGCCTCTCAGCTGCTGGCAGAACTAAATCGTGTGACCTGAAAAGTAATGCAATAGCAATAATTTTTAGTTACCTTTGCCCACAAGAGATATTTTAATTAAAAAATAATGCAGTTGCTAACATGTGTTGAGGTTTCACTGAAGGCAGTCTGCAACTGGAATCTCTTTTGTACGTAGATCTTGTAGCTCATCCATTGCTTACACTCAAAATGAAAGTAGTTGTTGTTGTGGTCTTCAGTCCTGAGACTGGTTTGATGCAGCTCTCCATGCTACTCTATCCTGTGCAAGCTTCATCTCCCATTACCTACTGCAGCCTACATCCTTCTGAATCTGCTTTGTGTATTCATCTCTTGGTCTCCCTCTACGGTTTTTACCCTCCATGCTGCCCTCCAGTACCAAATTGGTGATTCCTTGATGCCTCAGAACATGTCCTACCAACTG